>NW_019385503.1:90585-152323 GCF_000671375.1 Centruroides sculpturatus | reverse complement strand
TATTTATAAAACTGTACCCCTTTCAAAAAAAAAAAAAAAAAAAAAAAGACTGCACCGCCGCCGCCAGCCATCCAATTTAACAGTAGTGTCGATAATCATTGGAAAGTCGGAAAAATAATATAGTACTTTACAATTGCATGTATATAGTGTAAATAAGTACTTATAACTAATTCCTTTTGTATTAATTGATTATTTGTACTGAATTAATTGTACCTGATATTTAATTTAATTTAATTTTATTTTATTTCTTTATATTATTATATCCTACTAACTAACTATTGTACATAATCATCAATTGTAAATATCTGTAACAAATTCCTTGTTAATCCACTTTAATAATTGTAACCAATACTATATATCTAGTATATCTAGCATGTCATTATTTTTACTGTATCAAACTGGGTTATACCTATGTGGCACCCAGTATATGCTGTAACTAGTGTGTTGAACAAAATATATCTGTATCAGTATCTGTATCTGTGTAAGCATTACCCCATATATCTAGCTAAACAATTCTATTGCTTTCCTTTCCTTTTAGCTCCATCATGAAACCAAAGGAAGTTTCCTGAGCCAGCAAAACTTCGAAGAAGAAGGCCAGGAACACGCTTGAGTTGAAGGAAATCATTGAAAAATACAACATTACAATACAAGAGCGGCATTAAGATTGCTAAATTCGGCCACATATATGGGAAATCGCACTCCGTGATAACTTCTATTGTGGCAAAAAAGGAAAAATAAAGGAGGCTAATGTAGCAAAAGGCATGAATGTGCTAATGAAACAGAGATTGCAAACAATTGAAGATGTCAAACAGTTGTTATTAATTTGGATCAATCAAAAACAGTTAGATGGCAATTCTGTTTGGAGGCCATTGCATTAGTCTTTTATATTCATTTTATATTCATTTCTTATTGTTTTTAGTATTAAATACTATATTTATTCTCTATAAAATGTGTTTTTGATATGTATTTTGGAGTGTCTAGAATGAATTAATTGGATTTAAACTGATTCATATGGAAATAATTGCCTCAGTTTTTGTTGATTTTGGATTTCATTGATTGTTTTCAGATGGATTAATGATGAAAACTGAGATGTCACTGTAATATAAATATATATATATAAATTAAATCATTAAATAAAATTAAAATATTTAGATACTTCTTAAAAATGTATTTAAAAAATAACTTATAAATAAAAATTAACTTGATATTGACCTGTAAAATTTACAAAAACTGGAATATATCCTGATTCTGCACTGATGGATTTCAAATGATTGTAAGCAATGATAGACTTTCCAACACCCGTAGGGCCAGTGAATATGAAACTTTTATTTAATAATAAACATCTTTCCATTAAATATCCAAATCTGATTGTATCTGGAGTAGGAACAACAATGTCAAAGAATGGAATGTTTTCATAAATGTAATTAGGAACAAGACTTTCCCAGCTTTCCATTCTTTTATACGAATAATCAATAAAATATCTTCCAAATTCTTTTCCTAATGTTTGAACCTAAAATAAATTTTAAATGATACAAAATTCAAATCAATAAAATATTATATGAAATATATATATATATATATTTAACTATGTAGTAATTAATAAACTTATGTAACAATTATTTCTGCATTTCTGACTTAAATAATATTTATTGGGAGAGAAAGATTCAATAAAAACTTTATCTCATTAAAGAGGATATTTCTTTATGATAAAGTTCTTTCATATGGAATATAGAATTAATCATTTTAAATATATTGTTATATTATTACTGTAATTTTTTTGTGAATAACTCACAACAGCATATATCCAATAGAAAACTGTAACAATGAATCTAAAATTTTCATTACAACACCAAATTAAATAGACAGGCATTTCAAATCGATCACATTTGTCACCTGGAGACCTGGGAGATCTATAACATTGGGGGCACCTGTATCAACTTTAAGGACAGGGAGACGATTGCACATGTGTGGAAATACCTGTTCGAGGAATTCAAACAAAAACAGGCAGAGGGGTGAAATGTGATATGTGCAACGTTTATAACTTGGGCAACATCATTCTAATGGTCAAAGGGATGCCAGTTAGTTCAGCACCTGAAGAAGGCCTTGGTGGAGGCCGAAAATGTTAGCAGGTTTTGTGTTGAATACAACACGGATAAAAAAGGTTTTGTTTGTGGATGTTTATGATATGAATCTGTAAAACCTGAGATATTTTACAGAAAAGTAATATTTGATGTTTATTTTTTGCATTTTTTTGGATTAAATTACAAAAAATAAACATAAAATATGTATTTTCGTCAATCCACATATCTATAACATCATTCAAAAAAGACAAATTATGGAAATGAAAGATATAATCATATTTTCTGATGCAATGTCCATAATTTCACAATTTTAGAACAATGAAGTCAAAGAGATGCCACAATGCTAAGTGAGACAGTAAATCACAGAAGTTAATTATTTTCCGTTTAATTTTTTAAAAAATTTAATTCTTTTTGGTTTCTTGTATTTTGTATTAGACTGAAAATTAATCTATATGTTAACTGCAAATATTAAACAGTTAAATCTTAATCCATTGAAGTAGGTCAAGGTTGTAAAAACAGTGGGAGTATATATAGTTAATTAAATACTTTGATGTCATTTCTCTCAAACATATGAGTAGATAAATAAACAATTGTCAGTCTGATAGGTCAGTTGGGTTGCCTTACACAGGCCAGTAATTGGTGTGAATAAACTTTAACTCATGACTGGAATTTAAAATCAGTATATAAACCCAACCCATTGCATAATATGCACTCCCTTTCCAACACAGATTACCTGCACATTATCTGCAAAAAATTATGGTGCACTGATAGTGTTTTTTGAATATTTTCTGTGTTCTTTAAACATTTAAAATATTAAATAATTAAAAAGAATTCTGACACTTCAAAAATTCAAAATCTTTCCTCTTTCCATCTTAAGAACATCAACATTAAAAATGTTTTTAGTAGTAGCAAAATTTTTAAAAACTTAAAAGTGTAAATGATTCCAGCATTATTACTTTCCATTTTAATAAACCAGAAAAAGCAATCTAATAAAATTTATTATAAAATAATTCTATTAATAAATTTTTTATGTAGCATTATTTTATTTTATATTTATAAAACTGTGGTAAATTATATGGCAAAAATCTATTTTTATACTCTTAAATCATAATGTAGATTTTGACATTAAAGTTGCTAAAATCAATAATTCTTCAGTTAAGATTCTGTAACACAATTATTAAAAGACAGACTTGATAATTTTGTTGCAAAAAAGAGATATAACAACATTGTTTTACATTATTTTTATTTGTAAAAATATTTTATTAGTTCTTATAGAAAATGCTTAAAAAGAGATGTTAAAATAAATTAATATTTTATATATATATTATTAATTTACTAAGTATATATAATAATAATATAATATTATTATATATATATACAGTTGAAAGACAAGTGCTCTCATCTTTTGACTGTCCATGCTTGAGGTTGACCCATTAACTAAGTCAAAAACATTAACACTCTTTTAAAAAAATTTTCACTGTTAAAGGTGATTAAGTAACCCAGCCATGATACAATACTTTTTTAATATAGATTATAAAATTTAAAAATGTTCCACATTTACCTCATAGTTAGGATCATTACTAAATAATGAAATAAAGAATTCATCAAACATTTTCATGCTATTTTCTTTCAAATTACCACCAATAGACCACCAATAGGAAAACATGAATGATAATAACATAAGTGGCCGATTACCATTGGTTTCTTTTATGATATCTATGCCTTTTGGATGTAAAAATAATGATTCCAGCAAAGAGCACAATGAAGAAATTTTCCCAATGTCAATCTATGAAAAAATAGATGAAAAATTAATTCACAAAATTATTAATTTATTTAAATTAAATTAAATTATTTGTTAGTTAACTTAATTCAATACATTCCATAAATTATTATTACCTGCATATTCAATTTTTTGGATGCAATGTAAGTTAAAATAATTTGGCAATTTGATATTTATAAAATAATTCAACTGTTTTCTTTGAAACTTATTTTAAAAAATGAAAATAGAAAAAAAAGGCATATTGATTGTTCATTTTGAATTCAATATTACAAAATTATTGAATGATAACTCTGAAAATATTAAAGCGTTTTAAAGTTTATTTGTCTTTTTTGTTTTTATTGAGAACATTTTAATTTAACAAAATTGCTCTTATATCTCTTATATATATATAATTTTTATAATTTATTTGAATAACTAATAAGCTAATATTATAATTATACTAGCTGTTACCCACAACTTCGCCTACGGGGCGAAGTCTGAATATAAATGGGGTTTGCCATTTATATTTAGTATTTCAACAATCGTAGTAATTGTTACATAACAATTACCGCTGAGAATGATGAGAATTGCTGAGAATCAAACAAACTGTTTTCAATTTGATCAATTTTCTGGAACATTTACAATCGTTCTATAATTGAACCAATATACAATAACAAATTCAAATTTAAAACGGTTCAAACATTTGGTTAAAAAATCGAAACATATAACAATATTTATAACAATGTCTGAAATGTTATCAATTTAATATACCTAAGAACTCAATGAAGACTAAACATAGTTGAAAACAAAAAATCGCATCTAAAATAGTACAGTAGAAGCCGTTCTTCAGGTTAAGCCTTAATCCTCTCCCTCTTCTCTGCGGGGGAATTTCCAAAAATCCCTTCTTAGAGTGTATTCTCATGGCATACCCTACTAAAACATAATTGAAAACAAAAAATTGCAGCTAAAATATTACAGTAGAAGCCATAATCAGGTTAAGCCTTAATCCTTGCCCTCTCCCCTGTGGAGGGAATTTTGAAAAATCCCTTCTTAGTGTGCGTTTTCATGATGTACCCTAACTGTGTACAAAATTTCATCTCTTTAGGTTCAGCAGTTTGTTCTGGGTGATGATGAATCAGTCAATCACTCAGTCACTCAGTCAGAAGAAGTAATTTTATATATTTAGATTATTGATTACCTGAGCAATTGTCTCTACACAATTTTGTTTCACAAACTGTAATCCAGTATCAACGTATTTATCAAAACACCTCCAGAGATATTTTTTAATTTCATCCGATATGGTTTCTGGAAGTTTAGAAAGCCACGTCTTGACAATGAGACGCCAATCTAAATATTCTGAATCAATATACACCATACCGCATCTAAAAAAAATTCTTGCTTAGTACAAAATTTTATAAAAAGTAAAATTATTTAATAAATTTTTAAATTCAATATTTAAAAAAATGAAATATTTAGTTACATAAAGGATATTTATATTAATAAGATAATTTTTCACTTAAATTATGATACAATAAAATAATCAATTAAACTACAGTTTCATCTCTAAAATCATTTAAAACAGCTAGAAATCATCTTTGCCAACTTTGATTCAAACCTTATAACTGGGACTAGTATTTCTGTATCTAAATTTTCAAATTTGTAAACTGTCTCTATCTATAAGCATTTACAAGCAATCTATCTCTTTATGTTCATTCTTTGATTGTCCAATATTTTCCAAATGCTTTGTCCACATTTAGCTATCATTTTTTTTTTACCTTTCAGAATTTATAATTATTTGATAAATTTTAATCATTCATTCTCTATCAGATCAGTATTAACTAAAACTAAAATGTGAATTGTATATTTAATATGTAAACTACATTACAATTAAATATTTTCATATTTATGAAGAGAATGACAATTTTTGATAAAATAAATATAACTATCAGTAGTTATTTTAAAATATTTTATATTATTAAAATAATTATCAAAGTTGAAAATTAATAATCATCATCAGCATAATAGTAATATCCTTTTACATTTCAATTAGCTATCATAGTTATACTTAAATTCAGTTTAGTTATAGTTTTAAATTCAGTTGTTTGCAAATAATTCTATATACTGAAAAATTAGTACTGTAGTGTTTTTCCCCTGTACATCATAATTTTGCATTAGTAATGGAGTGGTGTCGGTCATCTATCCAACTCCTTTGGGAAAAAAATTTTAAATTGAAATAATGTGACTTCTGATTTGCATTGGAAGTTCATATATACCGTGTTTCCCCGAAAATAAGACAGTGTCTTATATTAATTTTTGCTGTGAAAAATGCGCTAGGTCTTATTTTCAGGAAATGTCTTATTTTTTCCAGGAAGAAGAATTCACATTTATTATTGAACAAAAAAATTCCCAAGTCGAACTTAGACGAGAGTGACGTATATCCGGTGTGTCGAACTGTCGCCTTTTTATAGCGTCAACATCGGACTCGATGACCAATTAGTGCTTACTGAACCGTAGCACTATGCAAATGTCATGTGGCGTGATTCCCGGCCGACCAATTAGCCATCACCAGCCGTAACGTTATGCAAATCTGTGATTCCCAAGCCATAGTCTTATGCAAATCATGCCGTGTGGCGTAATTGTCTGCTGACCAATCAGTGGCTGTACTTTCAAAAAGCCAACGGCCACTTTCAACCATCTGTCGATGACCGTTACGACTAAAAAAAACTTCGCTAGGTCTTACTTTCAGGGGGAGGTCTTATATTTCGCAATTCAGCAAAATCTGTGCTAGGACTTATTTTCTGCGGATGTCTTATTTTCGGGGAAACATGGTAGTTAATTGGGGCCTCCTGCCCCTAAGGTTTCCATATCTGGTCCCGGATTTCATCTATCTAATTTTGTTCTCGAGATTAAGAAAAGACAGACTGATGGATGACAGTGGAAATTTATAGATCTACAATTTTTTTAAAATTGCAGCCCAATTGAAACAATCAAATAAAATCATGAATTCCTCATTCTATTTTTCTCTTACAAAGTACATTTAAAAACATTTGGATTTTTTATTCTAACCTTTTTTATTAGAATAGGTTTGATTCCATATTAAAATAAATCTTATGATAAAAAATACAATTTAAGAGTGTTGTCTTAAAATTCAATACTGAGAAATGCTATTTAAAAAAATTAATACCAATACCTGCTAATTGTAGCAGGAGAAGCCTGAGTAAGATCATCAACTTCAAACAACATGTGGATCAAAGGTGTAAGTTTGATTCTTTCACTATTGGCAAGGCAGAGTATTTTATTATCATCAAGTACCGAATTTAAATTTTCAATCCATAAAACATCAACTGGGCCATCGCAGATAATCCAATGATGGCAATCATTTTGTTCCTATAGAAATATAATTAAAAATATTTGTTTTAGTATTATAATTAAAATATAGTATGAATATAATAATCAGTGGCATGCCGTGACATTTGATGATAGGGAAGCTGTGTTTCTGTAAGAAGCCGACATCCAGGGGCAATCAGCCAATTGCGCATCAGTGATGGTCTAGGGCAGGCATGGCCAACATATGGTCTGCGGGCCGGATCCGGCCTGTCTAATAAATTTATATGGCCCGCAATCGATTTTTCAATATTAGCTACTCAAGTCCAAATAGCTCAATGAAAAATTCTGATGCCTAAAGAAAAAAAAAAGTCAACAACTCACAGTGCATTTAGAGTTAACCCTCCATTACAAATCTCATAAGTACAGTGTAAAATGTTCAAAAAGCATGATAATGTGAAAAATGTATCTGTAATCTCTATGTACTGTACAATTTAGTCTCTATGGGATGACACAACAATGAGATCTCGCACCACCTCAAAATCTTCCTAGGGTAGCCTCTGGTTCGGCCCATGGAAAAAGTTTTCTTTCCAATTCGGCCTGGGGACAAAAACTGTTGGCCAACCCTGGTCTAGGGTCCATTCGTATCGTTTATTCAATAAGCCAGTAAAAATCATAGACTTCTCTAAATGCATTTTTAATATCACAATTACATTCCGAATCTCTAGCCACGATATAAGGGCTACAATTAAAAATAAAATAATAAAAACTTACTCAGTGAAATGAAATGTGTGGTGGATGTACTGGTACATACCTGATACAAAATATTCTTCAATTGTATGAATATACTTTTAAAGAAAATTATAATTAAATATAGCTTTGTAAAGAAACGTACATAAAAATATAAAATCTCCTTTACTTTTTAAATCTTAAAACAATGCACTTAGTCAAATAGCTCCCTACGAGTGGCTAATGGATGGAATCGAAGACGGTTGCAGAGCGTGCATACACACGGATTGCCAAATCCCCAGGGTGCCGATACTGGTCAATGTCAAATACCTCTTTTGTCGTTGAGCTGGAAAAATTTCTGTTTTTATTACATTAATAATACGAAGAAATCAGTCTCCACTGTACTCGGCTAGAGATGGTTCGGCTAAGCTTTTGTTTAAGTAAAATTTCGACTCTTTCGTCAGAGTTTTGTTTATGTCCCCAATTCCCTAATTGCTTAATTATTTAACTACTTCTTAAATAGAAATAAGTCAAAACCAGTTACTTTGTACTCGAATATTTGTAGTCTTGGGAAAAAAGTGGAAAGATAAATTTTTATGACAGACAGATACATAAATCATAAATTTAAGGAAAAAAATTCTAGAGCTTTTTCTGTACCTCGTGCATCTCTCTCATTCATTAAATTTAGTTGTAAATGATGCTGTCAAAGCAACAGTTAATTTTTTAACATTATACAAGAATTGTACACGTTTTTTCCTACATCCCCTTAAAGATGGGACATACGAAATTGTAATATCACTGGTTTAACATTGAAATCTGTGAGTAATATAAAATAGGAGAGCAGAATAAAAATATCAAATATTTTAATGGATTTTTTTAAACTCCTGTCAACTATACAGAACTATCGTAAAAACATACCTGTAAATTCTTATTGGTTGGGTTAAGTTATAAATCTACTCATCATTCACATAATCGGGTGAGAGTGGCTAACAGCCCAGAACCGGCCCTAGATAGAATTGGATGCGGTATACAAGTAGCATCCACCCAAGGTCCTAGGCTTCTACCAGCTGAACCAGGTAAGGTTGGTGCTCTGTAAAGCACATGTGCAGATCTGGCTTTTTGAATGCTGACAATACAGAACTTCCACTCCGCCACTAATAGTTGAATATACAATAGCAATCTTATCTCTTTTTTTCACGTGTAGTATAGAAATTTGTAATAACATACATAATGCGGCTATAATAAAATATTGTGCAATTATTTTCATATAATTAAAATTAATATGTATTTATTTTTTAGAAAATACAAGGGAAGTGGCGCATCCATCACTTCCAATGACGGCACGCCACTGATAATAATTCATATTAAAATTACTGAATAATATTTTATACTTCCTAATAATGTTCATTATATAGATGTTAAATTTCATGCTAAATTAAAACTAAAGCATATACAGGGTGTGCACAAATTATTGGACAAATTCATAAGATTATATTTTGACTAATATTAAACACAAATACATGATATTATTTCTGTTTGAAAGAGGGATATTTGCAGCTTTTGTACTGACCTTAAATGCATTTAATGTGTGCCCCAAGTGTGGTAAAGCAGATGTCCCAATAGTACTCCCCATTATTGCCGAACCTTCTCAGGCATGTCTTGTGTGATTTTCCCGATGGTGATGTGAATGCACTGTTTAATTTCAGTAACTTTGTTGGAGTGGCAGATGTAAACTTTGTCCTCGATGAAACCCCAGAGGAAGAAATTGCATGCTGCAATATCCGATGACTGAGATGGCCAAACCTGACCAGATGTCAGGGATTATCTAAATGAACTGCCAGGTTAATTGCAGTGTGCAATCCTGTGAAGATTCATCAAGGACTATGTTTATGTCTCCCTACTTCTAAGAATGTTACTGGAATTGAAACAGCACACAGCACATTCATGCCACCATTGGGAATGTCACAAAAGACATGCCTGAGAAAGTTTGGTGAGAATGGGAGTACTGTCTAGACATCTATCATGCCATATGTGGAGCACACATCAATTGCATTTAAGGTCAATACAAAACTATAAATAGCGCTCTTTCAAATATTAGTAAAATCATATATTTATATTCAATATTAGTGAAAATACAATCTTACAAAATCGTCCAATAATTTGTGTACACCCTGTATAATAAAAATGTAAGTACTTACAAGAAAAAACTTTGAAATTAGAAACTATAAAACAATGATACACAAAAATAAAACAAAGTGAAACTCTCTAAAATATGCAAGTTCATCAATTTAGTACAATGCCAAGTTAGTGTCACTTGGCTAAACTACCAATTTTGTGAATTTGATAAGAATATTGTCACTTTTGTAAAAGTGAGACATCAACTGCTGATTTCACAAATTATTCATATTTTCACCTATTTTACAAAATGAGCAATATTCCTGGGTTTAGCATAACATATATCAAATTAAAATATTATATTTAATTCTAAAAAATAAGTATTTTTATAATTAAATAAAGAAGAGAAATTCAATAAATGAAAAATCTATCATTATTCATTTTTATACATCTTGTATCTTTATAATACAGCAAGTCCTCTTATATTCATTAAATATATTATAGTGTTTATTGTATATAACATATTATCAAATTATATTTTAGAGTATATAAAAATATCTCAATATGACATTTAAAAAAGTTCTTTTTCTTTTATTTTCTTTTTGTTATAGTGGTCACGAACATAGTAATTCTTTTACTATTGGCCTTCTGTTGGCATCACAGATTATTATTACTACAAAATAAGTTCATTATAAAAAATATTTTGTGTTGCCAATAAAGATTATTATTACTTTTGTATTGAATGTTTGTAACATATTAAAAACAACATATTGAAACAGCAAATGAAAACTCCATTACTTTTCAAAAAACTAATAAAATATATAAAGTTAATTAATAAAATGGTTGAACTAAAAATAATAATCTCAAGTTGAACATTAGAATTAGCAGTAGCGTGCCGTCATTAGAAGCGTTGGAAGCGCCGCTTCCCTCATATTCTCTAAAAAATAAATAAATATTAATTTTAATTATATGAAAATAATCGCACAATATTTTATTATAACCGCATTATGTATCTTATTACAAATTTCTATACTACACGTGGAAAAAAAAATTGCTATTGTATATTAGAATATTAGTGGCGGAGTAGAATCTCCTGTATTTTCAGATTACGAAAAGCCAGATTTGCGCATGCGCTTTACAGAGCACCAACCTCACCCGGTTTAGCCGGTGGAAGCCTACGACCTTGGGTGAAAGCTGCACACATATAAAGATTCCAATTCTATCAAGGACCGGTTCTGGGCTGTTAGCCGCCTGCCCACTAGATATTTCGATTACGTGAATAACGAGTAGATTTATAACTTAACCCAACCGATAAGAATTTACTGGTATGTTTTTACGATAGTTCTGTATAGTTGACAGGAGTTTAAAAAATCCATTAAAATATTTGATATATTTATTCCGCTCTCCGATTTTATATTACTCACGGATTTCGATGTTAAACCAGTGATATTACGATTTCGTACATCCCATCTTTAAGGGGATGTAGAAAAAAACGTGTACAATTCTTGTATAATGTTAAAAAATTAACCGTTACTTCGACAGCGTCATTTACAACTAAATTTAATGAATGAGAGAGATGCACCAGGTACAGAAAAGGCTCTAGAATTTATTTTCCTTAAATTTACGATTTATGTATCCGTTGTCGTAAAAATTTGTCTTTCCACTTTTTTCCCGAGACTACAAATATTCGAGTACAAAGTAACTGGTTTCGACTTATTTCTACTTAAGAAGTAGTTAAATAATTAAGCGATTAGGGAATTGGGGACGTAAACAAAACCCTGATGAAAGAGCCGGAATTTTACTTAAACAAAAGCCTAACCGGACCAATATCTAGCCGAGTACAGTGGGACTGATTTCTTCGTAATATTAGATGTAATAAAGACAGAAATTTTTCCAGTTCAATGAAAGTGAGTAAAAGTTGTAAATTTTGGAAATTTCCGTGGACACCTGGTCTTAAAACGAATTACAGTAGTTAGAAAACAAATGACTTTTAAGTTTAACAAATTTAGATTTTTACAGCTATGATGAGAAACGTTTAAAATTTACAACAACCCTGTCGCGTCCTTTGAGATATACTAGTGATGAGACAAAAGAGACATTAACCGGTATCGGCACCCTCGGGATTTGGCAAGCATGCACCGCACCGCACACCTACCAAGACCGTCTCTGATTCCATCCACGAGCCACTGGTAGGGAGCAATTTTAACTAGGTGGATTGTTTTAATATTTAAAAAGTAAAGACTATTTTATGTTATTTTTATGTACGTTTCTTCACAAAACTATATTTATAATTTTCTTTAAAAGTATATTCATACAATTGAATATTTTGTACCAGGTATGTATAATTGTATATCATCACACATTTTATTTTAACAAGTAAGTTTTTATAATTTTATTTTTAATTTTAGCCCTTATATTATAGCTAGCAATTTAGAATGTAATTGTGATATCGAAAATTTATTTCAAAAAGTTTTGGCTCGAGACCATATAATGAAAAAGAAAAAATTTGTTCGACATTTTCATGATAAAATTTATGAAGATATAAAATGGCTTTGTGGATGCATAAAAATGCAAAATTTGTTTTGTTGGCCTTGCCTACTATTTTCAAATAAAATTAGTGTGTAGAATGAGATTGGCTTTGACGATTTAAATAATTTGAGTAAAGCTGGCAAAAGACACGAAAATCCTAAATCTCGCATCGATTCTTTCGTAAAATTGAAGCAATTTGGAAATCAAAATAGAATAGAATTTAACATTAGTACACAATATAAAATATATATTGAAAATTATAACGAGATAGTTACGGCTAATAGATATATTTTAATTAGTAAATGTTATCGAAGCGAGAATTGGCATTTAGAGGGCGTAGAGAATTTATTAAATCTAATATAACAGAGTTAATTATATTGAACTTGCTTATTTATTAAGTGCGTTAGATAATCTATTAATTAAAAATACATTTAGAAAAGTCTACGGTTTTTACTGGTTTATCGAACAAACGAATACGAATGGACCATAGACCATTGCTGACTGATTGCCCCTGGAAGTCGGCTTCTTATAGAAACACAGCTTCCCTATCATCAAATGTCACGGCACGCCACTGAGAATTAGAGATATTATAAAAATACGAAATTAACCTTTTTGCTTGTTAGATCTTTCCAACATTATAATAGTAACTCCTCAGTTAGTAAAATTATTTTTGTGTTCTAATTGGATATAATATGCAGTTGTTTTTCCACCTCAATATAAAAATTGAATAACTTATGTTTATTTGAATTGTGTATTTCTATACGAATGACTAATTAAATTACCTGCACGGCTGTCCTCACAATTGATCCCATAAGTCCATCCTTCCATTCCAAAGTTAGTGAATTTATTTCTCCATACAGTTCTACTAAAGAAATACTTTTTGGATTTAAAACATGAGTTTTCACAGACCAATAAAACTTGTTATTTTCTTGTTTATCATATAAGATATTTAGACTATTTTTTAAAATCTGAAAGTGGAAAAATAAAAAATTTTCATATAAAATTTTAAAAAAATTTCAATTGGTAAAAACAATGCTAAAATAAGTTTACCTAAAACATTAATTATTTTATTAAAGTATATACATTTTATATATAATAATTTTTACATTTACCTAATAGTATTAAAAATAAGCCAAATTTTCAAATCAGGTTTTATTACTTAGTATCAAAAGCATTGTAAAAAAACTGAAGGAAATTATGATTGTAAACAAAAATTCACACCTTAAAACTCCAGTAATAAGTTTATTAACATAAAAACTAGGATACAAATGTAACCAAACTGTCTTCAAGATTTTCAGAAATAACAAACTGTGCTATGATTGTAATAATTTCCTGAGATTTATTCCATCTCATTAGAGAACTACCAAATTATAACAAAATTCATGTACATGAAGCTACCAGACAAAATCTGCACCAGAGGATTGAAAAGCACAAATAAACTGTTGATAGGAAACTATCTAATACAACTTTGGTGGCTTATGTTAACCACCCTGATGTCCAGGAGAATTGGGAAGAGGATAAGATCATCAGACCTACCATAAACATCAATTCACATAAATATTTTGAGATGGTAGAAATTTATAAAGCTTACAGAAAATGTAAATGTGCCAATTACCATGATGCAGACACACTGTTTACCCCATGGCATTCCCATGTATGAACTCTTATTTTGATGTTGATATGTGCTTCTTGTCCTTCTTAATTACTTATATTATACTTTTGTCCACTTTAGACATTCTTGTGAACTAGCACTTGTTATACTGAGGGAAGAGAAACACACAATCTACTGTATCTTATATTATTTTACATCTACTATATATATTACATGTTTTTATTATTTCATTTTCAATTTATTTTATCTTTGTTATTTAATTTTATATGTCATAATTTTGTATCATTTCCCATTATGTTTAAATTTTTATCTAGTATTCTTTTTGTTTGAACTTTCTATCTGGTAATTCAATAACTGAGGAAGACTTGTTAATTTAGTCAAAAATAATTTTATATTATTAAACTTATTACTCCAGTTTGTAAGATGTGAAATTTTGTTTATTACCCAGCATTTAGAAACTATTACATCACACCACTTTAAAAAATAAGCCCCTACTGTAGCTACATACTTATGCTTGCATCAATATCACTCCTGAATGCTATTTTTTGTGATGTATTTACAGGCTCTCATAATTAGGGTCTCTATCTATGTTACTGATAAAAATGTGCACTCCTTCAACTTTTCTTTCATTTTAGAAAACAGGTAAAAGTCTCTGGAGACAAATCAAGAGATAAAGAGAGCATTGTTATGCTTCTTGATCAGATATTTATTATACAATAATGACTAATAGGCATCAAATACTGTATGAAGTTGTAGCAATTAAAGCCTTTAGAAGAAATATGTAGCTCAGAAAGTGCTTATTTTAAAGATAATCTTCTGTAAATACTTGAACCATTAACATAATAAAAGTTACATTAAATGTTTCTTTACTTCTTATTTTTGACTACCACACACACACATACATACATACATACATATATATATATATACAGCCTATAATATTAATTTTTCAAAATATCAGATTACTTCATAACAAGTTGTCTTTCCACTACCAGCAGGGCCTACTAATATAACACCGTGACGTGCAACCATAGTTTGGAATAACTGAGTTGCTTTTTTTATCGTAATTTTAGTCGGGTGTAATCCTTTTGTAATGAGTGAGTATTTTAATGCCTCTTGTAAAACATCATCTTCAGGCATTGACAATTGTGTATCAGGAAACAAATCTTGAAGTACAGCCTGAAATAAAAGTAAAATGTTTTTGTTTTGATTTCTAAAGAATTTTTCAAAATATGTTTAATTAACAAATATTTTAAATACAATGTATTTTGTAATATTAATATTAAAATAATTAATTTTTGACTAAAAACATTATTTAAAACAATCCAGCAATGAGTTGCATAATGTTCCCAGCAAAAACAGTTACAATTGTATGTGGTACCATCTGTTATGAGATTTTATTAAAGAACTTTTTATTTAATTAATTATTATAAAATGACAAAAAGCTTAATTTTGAGGGTAGAGACAAGTTTTATAAAAGATCACAAATGTTGATAATGAGTAAAATCTTCATTAAGTCCAACCAAACTCACAATATGACAAGCAATCCCCTTAACCTTTAACCACTAAAATTTAATAACATCAATGCCCCTAACAAAAACCTCCTTGCAAAATTTTAGAAATTTTTGACAAAAAGTGAACAAAATTATATCTCCCCATACAATAACATCCATACATACCATCAAAATTGTTTGATACCAAAGATCAAAAGTAGGGTACTGAGGGTGAGACACGCGCAACAAGTTGACCTGAGATGGATCCAAGGCCACACCGGGATCCCGGGCAATGAGCATGCTGATTACCTGGCCAAGGCAGCGGCCAAGGGATCATCCATAATGGAGAAGGTGGAACCTCCAGCAAGTTACATAAAAGGTACTCTACTGCAGCGATCAATGATATACTAGCAAGAGCACTGGAACCTCAGTACCGTAGGTAGGCCAACATATGCCTTCGTGCCTGAAGTTGGCCTAACTCCATTCAGTTGTAATTGGATGCTGACCCAAGTCCTTATGGGACATGGAAAGTTTCCCCACTTCAAGTCCAAGTTTGAACCTGGGGATGGTTGCTACTCCTGCGGGTGCCCACGCAGCGACACGAGGCACTACCTACTTGACTGCCCTCATACAGATGACTTCCATAGAAGGGCTAATTACATTGATTGAAATAAGCACAAAGACCAAGTATTTCAAATGCTAGCAGCAAGTAACTTAGAGACATTAAAGGAATTGATGGAAGTAGTATTGGGTCTATTTGACCTATAGTCTGGTGGACACACTTGGTAGGGTCCCTCTTATCTAGGGGAGGAGGACCTCACTGACCGTTAACGTGTGAGCAATACTCTCAATGATAGAGCACTCTAGTGCAGTACAGGCTGCACATAAAACTGTATGGCAATGTAAGAAGATTGGACTAGAGAGCGAGGAAGGTTGGTCCCCATTGGGCAGTACCACCAGAGCTTGGGTCCGATCTTTTAAGTCCAGACGCCTCAGTGACTGCTAGGTGCACAAACTTCCTATGATTAAGATACAGTCTCTTTGTATTCTGTAGTGCCATTTGGTGGAGCAGGAACAAATTTACTTAGAGTTGTTATAAGAAGACATACAGAAAAAACCCCCAACATTTTTTGCATTTTTTTAGTGTTTTAAGGCCCTGAGTCAAAAAATGTAAAACTCTTGGGGGTTATTTTTTGGCTGATTTCCATACTTTCTCTCTGTTGTATATAATATCCAGGAAAGTAAAATGACAAAAAATATTGTTAATTATTTCATTTTATCATGCAAAATGATTCCAATTCTTTCAAGATTCTATCTAGTTATAAAAAAATTTAATAGAAATATAAATAAAACAAATAATATTTCTTTTCAAGAAAAATAAATATAACATGAAATTTACATAAAATAAAAAAATTATTTTTACAATATATTTTTGATAACTGATATGAAATTTTTTCAATGAAAATGTGAAGAATCTAAATATAACTAATGGTTTTTAAACTCAAATTTATAATTTTAACTTAAATTTAAAAATCAAAAAACAAAATTTTCACAGAAAGAAAATTGTATGAACATATCATGCATGCAATGACAACAGTAAAATTATATAGTTTATCTTAATCTATACATAAAATTACATGTCCTGACTGACTGATTGATTCATCATCACCCAGAGCAAACTGCTGAACCTAAAGAGGTGAAATTTGGTACACAGTTAAGATACATCATGAAAATGCACACTAAGAAGGGATTTTTTCAAAATTCCCTCTGCAGGGGGAGAAGGAGAGGATTAAGGCTTAACCTGAAGAATGGCTTCTACTGTACTATTTTAGATGCAATTTTTTGTTTTTAACTACATTTTAGTAGGGTATGCAATGAGAGTGCACACTAAGAAGGAATTTTTGGAAATTCCACCGTGGGGAGAGAGAAAAAATTAAGGCTTAAAAAGTCTTAGCCCTGAAAGGCAGTACCACAAATGTGGTTTACAAAGAGATATTGGGGTAACTGAAACTTTATTTTTCAGTAAATATTTATACTTTAGGAATTTTCAGATAACATCGTTTATGTTTCAAAAAAAAAAAATTAAACTCAGATTTATTGTATCATTTTAAACTTTTAAACCCATAATATTTTAAACTTGAATTTAGGTGCATTAGCAGTCCACAGTTTGAAATAAACAAAAATTAGTAATTTTACCAAATTAGTAACAACTAATGATTAAGAATCTTAATGAAGTATCGATGGAGGGTTATTTCTATCAAAGTCGAGAGTGGAAGAGGTGTGATGCGTGCAAGAGTGGAGGAGGCGTGGAGCTATGGCAAATCGTCGTTTGAGTGCTTGTTCTTTTTTGCAAGCACAAAGTTTCTGAAAGTGACTTATTAACTTGTTCCAATTGCTCTAAATTTGTTCACTTCTATTGTTTTGGGATCCAGTCAGCAAACTTTCATAAGTTCAGCAAGTCTTACAAAAAAACTTGAAAATGTGAAGATTGCAAATGAGTGAAAACCATTAAGAACAACGCAAACTGGACACAGGAACTGGAAGACGACAGAGAACTGGGTGAGTGTGAGCAAATTATTATGACTTCACATAATTATAATAAAAACGTGGATAGAACACCAGATAATCTAACTTTCACTCCAACGTCACCTTTAAGTATAACTACCAAAAATTCTGAAATAATTTTACAAGAAGTGAAACTAATACACTTCAAGTTGAGTAACATAAAAGAAACAAACATAGAAATCCAGAAATCGACAGAATTCTTAACAAATAAGTTTGACAAAATGGAAGAGAGAATTAATGTTTTAGAGAGAAACTATGAAACTGCTATCGAAACAATGACAGAACTAAAGGAAGAGAATAAAAGTACGAAGGCAGAATTAAATTCTTTAAAAGAAAAATTCTGCATGTTGGAGCAGGATCTAAACAACTCAAGCTTGGAGGTTGTTGGCGTGCCGACACTTCAGAATGAGAATTTAACAGAAATAGCATATAAAATTTTTTCGTTTGTTGACAATAATTTTAATCAGTCAGGTCTATTGAATGCCTATAGAATTAAATCCATTAATAACAAAAGAAAGAATTTGAAATAATGAATACTATTAAACAGAAAAAGCTTAAAATAACTACAAATGTACGTGGTATTATAGATGAGGAATATAAAATATATATAAATGAACATCTTACTCCATATTATAGAAATATTTTCTATAAAACAACAAGCTAAAAAAAACAAGGAAAAATATTAAACACTTGGACAAATAACGGAAATGTGTATTTAAAAAAGGGTACTTCTTCTCCAACAATTCGGATACCAACAATGGACAGTTTAGAGAAAATTTTTCGGAATGACTGAATTATTAACACACACAAAGATAGACAACTTCTCCAAAAAGGGCATATTTGTTTTTTTTTGCAATGTAAGAGGTTTAAATAATAAATATTTAGAAATACAGTAGAACCTCGATTATCCAGACCTCTATTATCTGGATTTTCGATTATCCGAATTGTTCAAAATAAACAAAAATTTTACGAATTTGCTGATTTGCACTTGGCGAATTACAATA
This sequence comes from Centruroides sculpturatus, assembly GCF_000671375.1. Classification (NCBI taxonomy): domain Eukaryota; kingdom Metazoa; phylum Arthropoda; class Arachnida; order Scorpiones; family Buthidae; genus Centruroides; species Centruroides sculpturatus. The sequence continues at coordinate 133,112 of NW_019385503.1, read as the reverse complement.
CTGTTTATGTACATGATGGAATACATAATTTTTTTTGTTTCAACGTCTCACCTGGCACAGTGGCCGCAAACTCTTAAATATATTTTACGTCATAATAAAAATATAATTTGACATACGTATTTATAAAAAATTTTATTTTCAAATTACATCATTTCTATGACCAAGGGTGGCGTAAGGCATGGGCAACGTGAGCCATTGCCTATGCCTCGCGTTTCAAAGGTTTATGCATTACTTAAAAGCTGCGAACGTGACAAAAAAATTTTACTCGTCATAAAACGATAAATAGTTTGTCAAATTTTTATTCATAAAAATGCAGTTTCAACTGTTTTTTATTTTATAAAATCTGTCTTATTGCACCACCAGAGGGCCTTTTAAACAATAGGTAGTCTGTTAGTGTTGGTCAGTAGTAGTCCAAATTAAATATGAACGTTTGTTTCTTGAAAATTTGATCACGATTTAAATACAGTATTTACTTTTAATATTGCCGATATGTCATCGAAAAGAAAACGTGATGTATTATCATTAAAAGACAAATTAAAGTATTTGTTTCGATTATCCGAATTTTTCCTTATCCGGACTACCTTCATCCCCAATTAGTCCGGATAATCGAGGTTCTACTGTAATTAAAACAACCAAGGAATATAACTGCAACTTTGATGTATTAGCTTTTTGCAAGACTTGGACAAATGATGTAAATCTTCCACCATATATAAAAGACTATCGGCAAGAAAAAATAGAAAGAAAACCTAATCAGCACGGTATAGTAATATATATACATAATGATAAACATTATGAAGTTGTTTCAAATCTAACTTTTACAAGGAATTATATAGATGTAATTATGATAGTTGTAGGTAATTTGATGCTGGTAATAGTCTATCATTCCCCATCTACAAACTTCAGAATTTTCCTGGATGTTATAAATCAGGGGTGTCCAACATTTTTGTTTCTCTGGGCCACATTGAAAGATGTCATGAAGTTTTGGGCCACAAGTATATATAATATACTTGTGGCCAATACTTAAATATACTTGTATATTTAAAGATTAACATGTCTAGATTATAGTAATAAGTATTAAATCTTTATCACAAAAAAGGATTATTTTAAAAAATTACTTCTACACACACTTCCAATTTTTACTTAGAAATAGATAAATTCATTTATTATAAAGGAGACAAACAAAAATTTATTTGAAAAACACAAATATTTGTTTTATTTGGGTCTCTAATTAAAAATGACAAAACACTATTTTAAAGTGCATTTTTATTCGACTAATATATTTATAAATAAGATGTAGACCAAAAAGTAGCCAATGCGCCAAATAATATTTTTTACGCCAAAATAAAAAAGGGTAGCCAAATTTGGCGCAAAGTAGCCAAATCATGCAACACTGGAAGGAATACTAAATAAAGCCGGAATTGGACTCAAAGGATTATAGACTCAAATGCGGGGAAAGGAGAGAAAGGACAAAAGATAAAGAAGTGAGGAAGGTTGGGAAATTATGGATCCGTATTTGCTTAACAGAAAGTCTATTTAACCTTTCTCACTACTTTTTATCTTTTGTCCTTACTCTCCTTTCCCCGAATTTGGGTCTATAATTCTTTGAGTCTCAACTTTAGCTTTATTTAGTATTCCTTCCTCGTTCACACATTTCCAAGTTCTGTATTTGAAGATATTTCCTTTCCACTCAAAAATTAAATATGTATAAAGGTTTAAGGCTTTGTGAAACTTCTTTTTTTGAATTTATGCCGTTGAAATAAATAAATTAAATTAAAAAATTTGTCAGTTTTGATTTACAAGTTTATTGGGCCGCATTGGAACTTGCCTTGGGCTGCAGGTTAGACACCCCTGTTATAAATGAAATACTATTACATAAATCAACTAAATATGGAAAATATAAATTACAAATAATCAGGGATTTTAACATCGATTTACTTAAAAATAACTCCTCCAACACATCCAAACTGGTAAATCTTTGCTTTGCTGAAAATTTAACAATTCTCGCTGATTTGAATCAACTGACTAGATACAGAAAAAATACTCACTCTTTGATAGACTTTGGTCTAACAAACGATAGTGCGTGTCAATTTTTAATACATCAAAATTTGATATCTGACCATCCACCTATCATCGTCTTTACCCCCTGAAAAAAACCTTGATATGAGAATAAATAACAAAGCATTCTACCGTAAAATCAATAATTCCTCAATTTGCTGTTTACATTATGCTTTGTCGTCTTGTTTCTCCCGGAGTTATTACTATACTTCAAGTTTGACAACTGACCAATCAGCTGACTATTTATACACCATTTTACTCGTTTTTATTGATAAATATCTTCTGATTAAAGAATATGTGAAAAAAAATAAAACTAGCAGGAAAGACTTCTTAAAGAATTGTATATCTGAACACACTCTCACATTAATTAAACAGAAGAAAACCTTACTTAAAACAATCAAAAATAAAAATTGGACAACTTTCGAAGAACGAAACAAACATTTAGAGGATATAAATACCTCGAATAAACAAATCAGAAAAAAATATCTGTAATGAAGAGAAAAACTATTATAGTCTTCTGTTTTCTAATGTTAAATCTCCTTCTGACTTCTGGAAAGGTATTAAGACATTACCCTTTCAGGTAACAAGGACAAAGAATAACGCTAAAATAGATCATTTGAATTACAAGGGGAAAATGATAAATGATGAGTGCACTTTTAGTGATATTTTTGCCCAGCACTATAGGTCCTTGAATGGCTTTGCTCCAGATGTCTTTGGCAATATCAATTCGGAGCAACATAGAACAAATGTTAGTATTTCTAATACTTTCTTTTTGGAAAATACAACAGCCTTAGAAGTCTATAATACTATAGAAGGTTTGAAAAACAGCACTCCAGACATCAGTTTCTTAAATATTGAAATCTTAAAACACATATCTGATATTTTAGCTCAACCATTATCGTATCTGATAAATAAATCTTTTGAAAATGGTTACTTTCCGGAAAAACTAAATCAAAACTTAGTTTTGCCATTATATAAAAATAAAGGATCAAAAAGTGAAAATGAAAATTATCACCCCATAATAATAGTGTCAGTGTTGGCTAAAATTTTCGAGAAGATTTTTTACAAGAGATTTTCAACTTTTATAGACAGATTCCAGGTTATTCACAGAAACCAATACGCTTATAAACGAGGATTTTCGACGGTAGATGCTTTGTTGCATTTGAAACAATCCATAACGTCACAACTCGACAAATCTAAAATAGCAATTTCTGTTTTTGTGGACCTTTCAAAAGCATTTGATAGCTTAAATCACGAACTCTTGTATCAAAAATTGCAGACTGTTGGTCTAAGAGGGACTCCTCTAAGCTGGTTAAAATCATACTTGTCAAACAGAATTTACTTTGTAAAAATTGGACAGATTATCTCTAGCTCTTTCAGGCCAAACAAGGGCATTCCTCAAGGTTCAATCCTGGGTCCACTGCTTTTCAATATATATATTAATGATTTGTTTAACTATATACCAAAAGAGAATATACTGATGTACGCTGACGATCTAGTGATAACTTATTCTCATACGAACGTTATAATTCTTCAGGAGAATTTAAATCACATTTTAAAAATTTTAAATAGTTATATGGAAAACAATGGATTAGTAATAAACAAAAATAAAACTAAATTCCTCTGCTTTGCAAATAGGAATAAAATAATCAATCCACATCACCTAAAAATTAAAATAACTGATTATAACATAGAAAAAGTAAATGCTATTAAGTTTTTGGGAGTAACTTTTGACGACAATCTGCGTTGGAATAAACATATAGATGATGTTGCACTTTCCCTGGCAAAGTATACTGGGATAAATAAGAAAATTCAAGCTTTTTTAAGTACATCACTCTTGAAATGGCTGTACCACACTTGCATTGAATCTAGAATAAGATATGGTATCGCTGTATGGAGAACCGCATCTCTATACGCTGTTAATAAACTTCAGATGGCACAAAATTGTTACATGCATTCAATTTATAATTTAAACTTTATGGAATCAGTATCTGAACTTTACTGCACTGATAATATTGACAAGATTAGTGAAATTTACAAGAAACAGATTCTATTGGAGGGCTTCAAATATATAAAGGGGAAAAAAAAAAACAGCTTCCTCGGAATTGGTATCAACACGAGATACTCGTATAATTCGTGAATATAGTCTTCCAATTGTTAAACTAGAGGTGGGGAGATCTGCACCGATCTTTCAATTAATCTTCTATTGGAATAGTCTGTGCAACGATTTACGAAACATATCGAGTTATGAAATCTTCAGAAAAAAATGTAAAAAACGGAAAAAAACTTAAGATGCAATGATATTTGTTGTTAATTAATGTTCTTTTTCAGCTCGCGTCCTGTTTTTGTTTTTTTTTTTTGTTGGTTTTGTTGATTTACTGTAAGATGCTCGTAAAAGGCCAACCTGGCCACAGTGTCTTTTGAGAAATAAAAAAAAAAAAAAATTGCAAAATCTGTGCAGGCAAAGCTGCAGGAAACAGCTAGTACTTAATATATAACCAGTTCAAACAGCATTAGTTTTTAGGAATTATCATGTCCACAGACTCCATAATTACTAGCCAATCAACAACTTAACCCAGATGCATTTCAGAAATTACAATTTCCTTCCTCAGTGGGTTTTATTCCATACAAGTTAAACAAGGCACAAACACTTTTATGATACACTCCCCAATTTTTCAATATTCCAACAGTTTTGACGGTTTTCATATTAAAATCATTTTTTTCCTGTGTTCTTTTCATTAACAATACTTTATTATACATAGTCCTTGCTGTTATTGTTTTCACATTATGATGTGGAAGACAATGAATGAAAGTAATAATGGCAAGGACTGTGTATAATAAAGTATTGTTAATGAAAAGAACACAGCAAAAAATGATTTTAATATGAAAATTGTCAAAACTGTTGGAATATTGAAAAATTGGGGAGTGTATCAAAAAGGTGATTGTGTGTTGTTTAGCTTGTATGGAAGAAAACAACTGAGGAGAGAAATATTGTAATTTTTGTAATGCATCTGAATAAAATAAAGTTGTTGATTAGCTAGTAATTACAGAGTATCTGGATGTGATAATTCCTAGAAAATAATGCTGTTTGAACCAGTTACATATAAAGATTAAAGAAACAGAATAGAAGCAAATATAATATAAGCAAAGAATAAATCATATATACTTTATGCTTTACATATACACTGTATATACAGGATATATCAAGAGAAAAGGAAAATTCTTCAGAAGGTGAATTTATAGGAATAGTATTAATACAGGTAACCCCCATATAACACGGCACTTCTATAGCACAGATTCACTCTAACACGATTCGAGAATTGGGAACATCCCCGTATAACACAGTGCCTTTATAGCACGGGTTCACTCTAACACAGTTCGGGAATTGGGTAAAACCCTCGTACAACATAAAATGTAATAAAAGGTGCATTCTTTTATACCTCTGTGTAACTCCGCGCGAGCATTCTAATTGTTTTGTGGCTACTTTGAATGCTTTTTCAACAAATAATCCATTTAATGATTAAATTTTACAATGGGACCCTTCTTTTGCTTCTAAAAGCACATTTTAGAATTATAGATTCCTCCATCATGATACTATTGATAGTGCGGGCGCCGCTATCTTTCTTTCGCCGTCGTTCCTAAATGCCTACAAACAGCAGCACTCCCATTGCAGAGCGACCGCTATTAACAAACACACCCAAAAACTGTTACCAGTTGATGATGCTCATGCTGAGATCATCATATAGGATGAATAATCCTCTGGTAAAATATTTACTTAAATAATAAATAAGTATTTTACCTATGAAAAAAATGAATAATAAATCCGATTTAAATAAGGATTTAACAGCATGTTTTTTAATTTTTGGAACCTAACCCCCTTTTTGCACTAGTTCTTTGTTTCGTATAACACAGTTCGCATAAAATGGCAATTTTTTGGAGCATAACTCCCGTATTATATGGGGATTACCTGTATGTGAAAAAGTCTGTGTGAAAATATAGTGATTTATTAAGTTAAAAACTAATGAATTTGTTATATTTCAATCTGCAGCTGTAAAACTTACTGTTTAACAAAGAAAACATAATTTGTAATTTGAATGTACTAATGATTCCAGTTTTGTTAATGCTATTAAGACAGGATCCTGGACCAAAATTCAGAAATTTTCACAAAAGTTGAGTAAGAATCAATAAATCTGCATAGACTTTAGAAACAATATGTAAAATCCATATATCACTAGCTATGATGTACTGCACATATAAATGAATAAATTTTAGCATATAAATGACCTACATTTGATTTCAAAATTGCATGACTTTTGAGTCATAGATATATATTTTTAGCACAAAAAAATATATCCAGATAGAAAAATTTTTAATATTTCCTAATTATTTGCATAAAATTAAAATTATAACAGTATTTCAGAAATTTAGCATTTCATATATTTTTTCTATTAAAATAAAATTTAAAAAAATTACATAAATAAAAACAGCTGTTATCACATAATATAATTATATAAGTTATATGTCAAAGCTAGTTTACAAAAATCCTTGGGAGTCCAAAAATACTTCAGAATGTATTTTTGAAAAAATCTATGCCAAATAAATCTATGCCGAAAAAAAAGTTATTACAGTTATTAAAATTATTTCTAAATACCTTAAACAGATGAACATCTCTATGCAAAAATTTTGGCATATTGCTTTCTAGTAATGCATGTATTATTACAGACTCTTCATTTTTATCAGGATTTTCCCTTCTTAATTCACCAGCCATATGTAACACAGATTTCAGTTCTCTCATTCCAAAATCATAATGATCTTGTTGAGATAATTGCTCAGAACATAGTTTGTATAATAGTGTCATTTTTTTAGCTAATATTTTAGAAGTTTGAAATCCTTCCGAATAAAGCGTTACTTCGGAAATTAGAACTGAAAATTATTTTTAAAAAATTAATTAAATAATTTAAAATTTTAATAATATATAGTTTAAAAAAACTTAAAAATTAATAGGCTAATTTTTTAAAATTATTGTATAAAATAATCATAATTTCTCTTTTACATTTGTAATAAAATTGATTTTTGTAATTCATTTGCTTCTTGTAAAGTAATAAAATTTTAATTTTAATTTATCTATGCTAATTTAGCTGTGTTTAAAAGTTTTTTGTTTGTATATAGCAACGCAACACATGGGTGAACCGCCAAGTGGAAAGGTCTCCCAGGAGGACTTTCTATGGGAGATTGGTCACTAGTTAGATATTATAAATGAGAAGAAAACCCAAGAACTTTACATGGCCAGCTGCTGGCAGGATGAAAACCCATGACCAACTACTAGTGTTTAGTGGTCTTATCCACTTGGTCACCAGTAGGCAGTTATATTTAAATGCAATTTCTAAAAGCACAACAAAACTTTTGCTATTTTGTGTTAAAACTGGGATCATTTAGTGTGAATTTGTAAAATTTGTGCACTAGAAACACTGTTTTCTATAAATAAATGTAGTTCTGTGTTATTAAATTATAGCAAGTTTTCAGATGAAGTATAATTTTAATTCAAGAAAAATTAATTCATTTTATTAATTCTTTTCCTTTCAAATTTAAAGGTAACTATAAATAATGTATAAATGATAACCTGAATAAAAGCATTTTTTTCAATTTCTAATGTGAAATGCCAGGCTATTATTTATAAAATTTAACATATAAATTAAATTAAAAACTTAAACAAAGCTAAAACTCATAGAAATCAACAGGAGTGTTTTCTTTTGAAATGGCACATCTTCCTGGAATGACTACTCATCCAAAGAAGTCTACAAAAGAAATCTGGAATTGGATGATAATTGCAATCTTTATCCAATTTTATCAAATTGGGAACCAACTTTGTGAGAAGTACAATATAAAAGAAAAGGTGATGAAAAGATCAGGCAGAGTTTGAGGGAGTCCAAGTAAACATTGAGTTGAGTTAGACATCAAGATTGACCTCCCACTGCCACTCCAGGAAAACCCTGTCACCTCAGCTCCCCATTGTGCCCATATCACCAAAACTATCTTAGGGTGTCTTCTACAAAGGATTATCAAGGACTGTTGTCAGATATATTCATGAAAAAAGCTAGGAAGGAACATTCATTGTTCAGAGGCATTTATTGACATGCAAAGAGTTTGTAAACTCTCTCTCTTGGAAGCAGGTGTTGATAGGTTAGAATAGTATAGGATAGGTGTTGGACAATATAGAAATCTTTAATAGCTGTAATTTCTGCTGTTTGTAATGTGTAGTAATATTTGCTTATGTTAAAATAAATCATTATTATTTTGTTTAACTTCATAGTAGAGTGAATCACTTCAGAGTTCCATGTCTCTCCTATCCCTTCTCAATCTGTTTACCTTCCAAGTCTCCATATGAAATTGCTTGTGTGCATTCAAAGGTTCATGTGTGTTAAAAGTCACAGGTGGTGTCAAATCTGACCCAGAGGACACTGTTTACACTTATGTACACTTTTAAAATTATTGTTACAAGGTCATTTAAAAATATGCTACCATTTTAAATTACTATAATTATATTAATTATTATCTGAGAAGTATGCAATGTACATTAATTGAAAAAGTAAATATCTAAGTTTCATCTATCATCTGCATTCAAATGTCTTTTCTTATGCTGCCTCTAGGAAGTGCTGTAAATAAAAATGCGACTCCACAACAGGAAAAAAGTTTTGTGTTCTGCAGTCCACAAACTCATAATCAGTCATCAGTGTGCAACATGAGTTTCACAGACAATTTCACCATATAAGACAAACATTCTTGTTGCACAATGATGACTGATTCTGAGTTTCTGGACTGCATAAAATAAAACACCTTCTCTGTTGTGGAGTGTCATGTTTGTTTATGGCACATTCTAGAGACAATAGACAATAAAATGTTTGAATACAGATGGTAGATTAAGGGTGGTAAACCTTTTTGTGCTTGTATGCAATATAGTAAGTATACTTAGCTGTAACAATTTTTATGTGCCAAAGTTTTAGACTTTAAATAACAATATTTAAAAAAATTAAACAAAAACAAATATGTTTTAATTATAGTAAATGTAAAAGCTGATTGAAAAAGACAATGATAAGTAGAAATCATATGCTATGTTACATGCCAGATGATTTCTCCTTATGATAAGATGATATTCATACACTTACTGTATCAATTGCTGTACATTAGATACTTCTCAGGTAATAAATAATGTAATTACAGTAATTTAAAATGGTAGTAGAGGAAAAGGTAATATTACGAAACACTGCGAGTATCATGGAACGACCTCATTTCGAACTGATAATAAAGGCAAACTGTAGCAGATTGTGGCTAAACTGAACTAGGCAGACATCCATAGCAAGGGGAAAACCCGTTTTACTTCAGTTAAATGGTTGTCCGTATTTAATCGGCAAATTTGTTTTTTTTCAAAATTCACAAGTTTTGAATGCTAAGTGAATTTATTTTTAAAATATAAATCATGTAGTTGTAGGTTCACTAGTGCATGTATTCCATTCCAGAGACTTAGGGGTACATATTAATCTGTGTAATATTCAAGTTTTTTAAATTTTGGTCTTGACAGACATAAGTTAATTTGAGATGGCGATGCGTGAAATATGGACCCCATTGGTGCTTTTACAGTAATACGTAACTCAACTCCTCCGAACTCTCTCTTTGCAAGCAGACATTCATCCAGAGCAATTTGTGAAAAAGACACTAGGTAGAAAGTTAATTCTTCCCGAGAATATCGAAAAAGAGCTGCTGGAATATATATTGTTGATGGAGGTAATATTTTTCTATTATAAAAGTATTTTTGCAATAAAATACATTGGAGTAAATAATTTTGTAATTATTTAACATTTTTTGTACTTTCCTATTTGTTTTTGGCTACATTAAAGCATTTTTTGAAAATATACAGTAAGGTTCCATATTACCACCCGATTTTCTCTAAGCCTACTTTCGGACTTTTTGTACAAAAGCCTTCAAAAACCATACTTATAATTACACTAGCGAAAAATCCAATTAGGAACATTTAGTCTAATAGTTACAAGTACTTTTTGCACAAAAAATGTGGGTGTAGTTATGATACCTTGTTTACAATTCACTAAAATGTAATTGGGGTTCCATAATACCACCTTCTCCTCTATTATTTTTGGAAGACCCTGTATTAGAAGTAAATTTTGCATAGTAAAGATTATGTTAGTCAAATTAATTTCTAGGTAAAATAATAACAAAAATTTATATTATAATTACTGGTAATTTCATATGAAAACATAAAGAATTAGAAAAAAAAGTTTAAAAAATTCTGTACTCTTTACCATAATCAGGTACCATCATTGAAAAAGGTCGAAATAATGATTTCAAATTGTCTGGTAATTCTGTTCTTCCAGCATATCCTGGATTCATTGTAATAAAAGCAGCACATGAATTAATTAATTTTATTTCTCTCCCTTCAAACATAAAATTCGACAGCTACAAAGAAAAGTTTCAATTAGTAAATTACAACTATTTAGTAAAATAATTTCAACAAAAATATAAATATATCTTTATATAAAATAAAAATTTTCATCTACAGTTTTTTAATATTAATTACATTAAACCATTTAAACATTATAAAATATTTCAAATATTTTTAAACACTTTAATGTAATTTATAAGCATTGTAGATTTTTAAATTCTAAAATAATTTTAAATAATTAAAAACATTTCACTGAAAGATTATATAGTAAAACCTGTGCAAACCAGAATTGCATGGCACCAAATACATTTTCTGATTTGTCAGGTTTCCATTCTGAACAGGTTTTTTTTTTTTAACACAGAAAATCACTTTGTTTTGAAGAATTTTTCCTATTTAAACAGGTTTAGGCACAATTTTATTTGGGTTCTGTTTTTGACAGGTTTTACTGCAATTCATAAAATTGTATTTAAGAAGTAAAACTAAATATCAAACAGATGCAACCTCTTTTAATTGACAAATTTAAAAAAATTTAATTTAATCACATATCTAAATATTAAAACTATCAAATTCAAATTCACACAAAATATCCAATATTTTGGAAAATTTTCATATTATTCTTTCATTAAAATTTGTTTATACTAGAACAATTTATAATCAAACAATCTATCTATATTATTAAATTTATCAAATCATAAATAGATAAATATAAATTTACTATTTATGATCTGATTTTTTTCCCATCTGATTCACTGACAAAGGCTTCATCCATAAAATCCATTTAGTTTTCATTAACCAAGACTAAATTGATATATCTATAGCAATCAATAATAATATAATATAATAATATATTATTATTATTATTATATATATCAATGTAGAATTAAATCATAATTTATATTATTATTATTAGAAATACAGTGGAAACTTGATTACCTGAAACAGTTAAAAAATAACAATGTGTAACATTATACAGTTAGATACATTAAATTTTTATACAGTGACTAGATGTGAGTATGTTCATTTTTTTTGCAGGGGGACAGGTTTAAATTTTGGGAAAAATCTTTAAAAAGTTGAAGCTGGGAGTTGCATACCATGTATACCTATCACCCTAAAAAACAAATAGAATATACTAACATCTTTCCACTATTCTGGAATTTAATGCATCTAACTATACATATCACAGGATATAATACACAATTTATAACAGTTTGTTTACACAATACAAGTTTTTTAAACGTTTCTCAATATAAAAGAAATTTCTGAAAATGAACTGATAAATGTTTTAAAAGTATTCATTTTTGAAATAGCAATATTCCAGTAATGTGCTTTGACACTAAAATTAAAACTTGAAGTTATTAAGAAAAACAAAAGAGAAATGTATTTTATAAAAACTTACCATTGCAACCTTTGCATTTTTTATTGTGAGCAACTGATGTGCAACAACAGATAAAACTTCTATATCTATTCTGTTAAACTCGTCAAAGCAACACCAAGCACCTGATTGTGCCATTCCACAAAAAAATCGACCTGTCACCTTAAATAATTTTATTATTTTCAATAATATTGCTCAATGTAGTTATTAATTCCAATATTTTATTAACATTACACATAAAAAATTTATTTATTTTTGGTTTTTAAAGTCAATATTGACACTTTTTATATTTTAAGACAATATTTCAATGTTTAAATAAAGTTTTGTTATAAAATATATGTAATTAATTAATTTAATTGTTAAAAAAAAATAAAATATGCTCACTTTATAGTCTAATCCTTCAGAACAATTAAAAACTACACAATGTTTGGCTGTAGCCTTTGCTAAATCTTTAACAGTTTCTGTTTTTCCAGTTCCAGCTGGTCCTACAACAGCAGCACACAACTTTAATTGCAGTGCACCCATTAAACACAAAAAGCACCGATCCTACAAAATAAATAATGTTGTTACTATTGAACTTCTTGGATAATTATTGAAGTTTTTAAGATAAATGTGAGGATCAAGGCACAATTTTGCATAAATTTTAGTAAATTCTTAGGCCTAGTTCTCTGTAACAATCATAAAGAAAACATTGTGGAAAAAAAGGATTGAATATCAACCGTTTCTATCAACAACCAGATGAGAATTGTAACATCTGATTGTTAAGTTAAATGATCTGTTGTTACAGAAGAACGAAAGTCGACTGTAAATGAGTCATAGCAGAAATTGAACCACATATGGACATGACATCTGCATTTGGATGATGTCATAACGTCAGCAATGGTAACCCTTCATCTCACACCGGCAGATTCGTCATCCAGTTGACTACATGACCATTTTCTCAGGCCAAATAGAATACAATAGAGCCTCGAAAACTCGGCACTCGATAACCCAGCACTCTGGATAACTCGGCCACACCCTGGCAGGGCAAAAAAATCCTTAGTTAATTAATTTTCATTATAGACAACTTTATGCCTCATAAAGTATTTTTCTGAGGTCTGTCTTATCACGTAAATTACTGTACAGTGTATTCATTAATTTTCATTTTCATGTAGTAAAGGCTCTATGCCTTCATAAAAGACGTACTTTTCCTTTGTTTAAGGATATTTGGGCAGTTTATTCTTTGTTGTATTCTCAAGTAAACAATACATACAAGTATAGTACAGTATTTTCTGAGGACGCCACACTCGTACTTATTTTTTTAATGCCATTCCTGATAACCCGGCATTTTCACAAACTCGGCCACCCTTCAGTTCACATTAGGCCAAGTTTTCGAGGCTCTACTGTATAAGGATGCAGCACTGATACTTTGGAAAAAGAGGTTCTACCTTCCATAAGTGCCATGCCGAGCTCCATAAGGAATAGGAGGCAAGTTTCTCCATAAAAAGCAGGCAACAGCAGTCTCTCGATGTGCCATCCATAAATGGACATCCCATATAAGACAATGGCCCATATAAGAATGGTCAGAAGACTCGCCATAGACTCATCATTTCTTTGACTGCGATTCCTCCTCCATGCTATAGAAGAACGTCATGTACATCTCCACAATAGAGCATTTCATAGAGATATTTTAGTTAGAACGATTGTAAACTCTCTCTCCAGAAACGTGGCTCTTGATGCGACATTTACACAATAATTCGTTGAGTGAATTAGTAGCTTCCATGTAATGAGCTCAAAATATATATTGTATGCTTTTTATTTAGTTCTAGATATATATTATAAACACTTGTATTTATATATAACCTGTTTACTTGTCTTAATCGAAATACCTATAGACTTACTCGTGCACTCCTCACTCGAAATTTAATCGACTCTCCTACTCATCATTTAAGATCCACGAGTTAGGACGCATGTATTTTATCCTAACTGGTGTCAGTTCCTGACTGGAAGCTGCCATCATTTGATTTGCACATTTCCAATAAACTCCTAGCCATCCACAGACATAGTCTTACCATTTACTCAGCAATCGACCCACTGCAGAGTAAGTGGTCACTATGGATTGCCCCCTTGGCCCCCAGCTTATCTCACATAAATGTAGAAATTCAATTATTTATTAAATTGTAAAATTCTTAAGCTTATATATGTATATATAGCTCTTTTACATGAGAAATTTTTTTCTAGAGGAAACTTTTTCTTGATATTAAAACAAAACTATTAAATACAGCTAATTCAGAAATCATTGAAAATATATTTTTATATTAAAAAAATAAAAGAAACTAAAATGTCTCCATTATGTCTCTTTAAACTCCTCAGGAACAAAACCATCTTTTTTTCTGGTTAAGTCAATCTTTTATTGTAAGCTACTCATCCAGCATAATAGGTAAAAAAAAAAATGGTTTTATTCCTGAGGTGTGCAAAAGGACATAATGAAGACATTTTAGATTTTTTTAAATATTACTGTCATCTTGGCCAATGTATTAATATTTTTATATGCTTCACAGAATATTATTGATTAAACATGTACAATGGTTGATGAAGAATTGCTTTTATTTTAGTTGATAAGCATTAAAAAATAATTATTATTTAAATAAAAAATCTGCAGTTTGCACACTGTCTCACATTACATAAAGATTTTGCAGGAAAGAATTAGCATTCAACAAAAGGGGCAGGATTCTTGACCCCTTCTCAGTCACTATTGCATCCTGCATGTTCATATGCAGTAATTGCTTTTTTGGCTTTGACATGTGTCATATATTTGTTGTGAAAAATACTTTAGAAACTTTAATTTTATTGTCTCCAATGTGTTCATTGTTGTTAAATGTTTATTTCACTATTCCTTCAATCAATGGCATTATTTTACAGAAATTATTTTGCCATTGTTGGCAGGAAAATTTAGTTTCATTTCGGAATCTGACAGCATCTATATAAATTGTTTTTGGTAGTTTTTCTTTCAAACAAATAATCAAAATTATTTTATTTATAAATATTACTAATAATTATTAAATAAATAATAAATAGTTAAAAAAATTAAATATATAATAATAAATTATTGACAATATAAATGGATAAATAAAATTACTGTATTTCATTTTCAAAATAAAAACAAAACATATATAGGAGGTAATTTTTTTGCATATTTTTTCACATATATTCATATCAATTATATATCAAATATCAATGGTAAAAAGTTGACCTGGAAAAAATGGACTGAGAAGGAATTAAACCAGAAAATTAAATCAGAAATGTTGATGTGTAACTTGCTATGTTACATTATTATTTTTTGCTGGCTACACTTGCATCTAAAATGCAAAATCTTGCTCCTTTTGTTTAACACTAATGCTTTCCTGCAAGTACAAGTATTAAATAAAAGGAGCAGCACTGTGCAGATGTCATGACACTGCTGTGTGTGTGTTTGCATGCATGCATGTAAAAATTGTCATTACGTATTACAATTAACATTACATAAAATTTATTTGGACAGTGTATTTAATTGAATATATTTACTGTTTAATTTATTTCTTATAATGAAATTAAAAATTATTATTCCTTAACATATTAAAAAAATGCTATTCTAAAATTTTTTGTCAGTTTGCAAATAATTGTGAAGATGCTTAAAAAATAATAAATTCTCAGAATTATTTATTTCTTAGCAAAATCTTCCTAAGAAATAAATGATATTCTTTGTTGCAGCAGCCAGTTCACACTACAGGTTGTAAACTTTCTTCCTGCAAAAAATCCAAAAATGATTCCTCTAAATCAGTGTTTCTCAATGGGGGTGATATCGCCCCCATGTGGGCGTTTTTCCGTGTTGAGGAGGCGATTAGTAACAATTTATATTTTGGGGGGCAAAAAACAATTTTCTGGGCAATATAGTAAAACATTATATTAAGAATAATTAGATATTTTATTCGTTATATGGTACAATAATTAAACAAATAACATTATACTAGTCACTAGTCTATTCAATGCAGTACGAATTTGGCGTTAGCCTTGGCTTCTGGCATTGGAATTTTGAAGTGAAGGGGGCGACGATTCGTTCGAGGTTGAGAAACACTGCTCTAAATTTTCCTGTAAACCAAAATGATTTATGATGCTTAAAAACTCTTCAATCTTACTTCTTTTCCAAAATCATAAATCAAATATTTGCAGTATATGTTTGATTAATATATCAATTATTAATAAAAAGTAATGCTACTTTTATTACAGTTCAAAAATAAACAATTTTGAGTTAAAGAATTACAATAAATTTAGAAATTTATAGCAGGTTTTAAAGTTTAATCCTTTATCAAGATAAAATCTTAATATAATTATAACTATTTCTCAGTGAGAAAAGCATTAAATTGATATTTTATTATATTCTTTGAAAATAGTTTACCTAAAAAAACTATTAAACTTACAGTTAATGGAGTGATAACCAAACGAGGTGATGCACCTAAATATTCATATCCATAATCATATTCACAGTTTGACATCCTTATAATGCACTTATCTGATTCTTTATCCCAATAATATCTTAACTGTTTAATCCATTCAAAACTGTTAATATCTACAATCTGTTAAAATTGAAAAATTATATAATTATTACAAAATAAATTTAAAAGTTGCAATTCCAAATATCAAAGATACAAATACTTAATCATAATAAATTGTATTTATAAATCAGAAAATATAAAAATAAAATAAATTCCTACATTTTAGTATGTAATGTTAAAGCGGGTCAATAGCAGATAAATTTCTTTTCCCTTTTACAAATCAATGGTATAGAAATACAAGTTGTCCGAAAAGTTACTGTGCAGTGAGAAATTTGTAATGACATTAAAATTACACATTTGGTATTGCATACAAGAGCTGTAAGTTGTATGTATCACATTTCCACTTTGCAGTAGATAAAGTAACTGCTTGCTGACAGATGTTCTGGTTTTTGGACTACAATTTTTGAATGAATTCTTTGCTGATTGCATAATCTCCCATAGAATCTGTCCTGCTAAGTGTCCAGATCTCACTCTCTTGGATTTTGAAGTCTCTAGAAGATATTTCCAATATTTGTTGTAGGAGAAATTACAATATTGTATGTAGAAATTCACTTTTATTAAAACTTTACTTAAATCCACTGCATGGTAACTTTTTGAACACCCTGCAGAGTTCAAAAATATCTCTACAGCAGAATGACTGCAATCAAACACTAATACTTGTATTTATTGGGATTATAAAAATTTCAGGTGCTCCTCCTGACATAAGTCCAAGTCCTTAAATAAGGTAAAGTTCTTGTGAGCATTTTTATAATACTTATACAAATAAGGACAAGAAACAATTAATAATACTGTAATACTTGATTGACATGAAATCAGAATAGATAGAAACAAATAATAATGATTAGATGCTTTTGTATATATTAGGAATAAGAAAATTAGACTTTAGTTGTAAGACAACCAATAGAAATCTGTGGTTTTTTGCATCATTTATATAATTGATATTCATTGTCATTTTTGTAATTTTGTAATTACAATAAAAAATTTTTTAATTTTAACCAATATATACAAAACAAATTTTCTCTCTCAAAAATCTTTCATATGGATACATAACATACAATATAGAAGATGTCATTACCAAACATGATCCCGAATAAGAATAAATACATATCAAATAGTATTGTTTAACTAATATTGGGCTACAATTTGAAAAAATTGTAGATTTATAAATTCCCACTGTTGTTGTCTGTCTGTCTTTCCTTAATCTCAAGAATGGAGTTAGATAGATGAAAGTTGGGACCAAATATTAAAACCTTAGTGGCAGGAAACTCCAATTAACTATATACAAACTTCCAATGCAAACTGGAAGTCATATTGTTTCAATTCAATAATTTTCCCCCAAAAAGTGTTAGATAGATAGCTATTGCACAACTCTATTGTTAATGAAAAAGTATGATCTACAGGGATAAGCAACTACTAATTTAAGGTGGAAAGCATATATTTTAAATNGTATTTTTTTCCTGTATGTATGGATTTTTTTGCCGAATTTGAAGCTTAATAACTCCTGTACCCTTTGTCGAAAATTTCTGAAATTTTGCAAGGAGGTTTGTATATCGGGGAGGAATGTTTAAAGAAATTTTCAGGAAAATTGGATTATTGGTTCGGGAGATATAGCCCACTACCTTAATATGAAGCAATCTGAAGACTTAAAGGTAATGGTAGCAAAGAAAAAAATGCCAAATTTTTTATATTTAAAGAACAAATATATGAAGCATACAATGCCATAATGTTGTAAATGCCAAAAAAGAAACCTTTCAGGAGAGGTAAAAAACATTTTTTCTAATGAATGAATTCATTTCAATTTTACAATAAAATGGTGAAAAACTCACTGAGTTACAAATTCTCTGGAATATTGAAATGATATAAATATAAGCCACAATGTTTTATGCAATAGAAGTCATGTGACTTGCACTCTAACACTTAAAATGTTATATTTTCACATAAATTCATCTTCAATTTCAATATTTGGGACCAAATATTAAAACCTTAGTGGCAGGAAACTCCAATTAACTATATACAAACTTCCAATGCAAACTGGAAGTCATCTTCAAAATACAGCCACTTACACTGCCAATGCCACCACAATATTCTTTTGTGGCAGAAAACATTGCATTTAAAATTCAATTCTTCAATAAAACATATTTAGAAAAAAATGGCATTTACAATGTTATAACATTGCATGCTTCATATATGTAAGGCTCCTGAAGTGGCTGGGATCACATGCACAGAAAAATTGAATTTTTTTTTCTTGTGTAAAAGAAAAAGATATAATTATATGTTGTAAAAACCCACAAAACAAAAAAAGAAGAAAATATAAAATTTCATGTCCATAAAAAAACACGTTTGTAGAAAATTCTGAGAAAGACGTACTTCTCAAATTAAGGCAGAAGGATCATGTGAGTCCTAAGATCGAACAACTTTGATAGGGATTGAATTGTCAGTCAGTGTTGACTCATCCTGTGATCTGGGTTCTGATCTTGTTACATTTCGTAATAAGTGAAGACCAATTGGAAAGCAGAGGTGAGGCGGAAATGACCTATCAGAAGGTTCAGTCTGTGATTTGAAAAACTTATAAAATGGGCATTTTCAAGGACACGGAGAGCTTCTCTCCATCTTCCTATTGTGTGGCACCATACACTAAAAAGAAATCGCTTCTGCATATTGGTATCAAACTAGATTGCACCTCAACCTTGTGACGGACTTTCTCCTTCCAATACCCTGGGGCCAGCGACTTTCCAAAAGGGATCTGAAAGAATAGTTCCAATGGGATTCACTCTTCGAGGGACAAAATAAATTAAAAGACTTGATTTTGCCTACTGTTGACTGTTGTAGCTGTGAGCTTATTCTTTTGGGTTATAATAAACCAGGTAACTATTTGTAACTGTGGAGTTTGTCTCTGTGCAAAATGCTCCCACTCATGCTTCAGAGTGACTTCGACATTCTGACGTCACATGTGGTTCGGCAACCTCACATATTTAATGTTTATGTATTAAATTTTAAAACTTTTATTGATTAAAAACTTTGTTTCATTTATTTAACTAAGATTTTTAGGCAATCAATTATATCATAAATAAAGATATTATATTTACCTTTTTCTTTACCATTGAAGTGACCACATCTCTTCCATAAATATCAATGGAAATTAATGCACACAATTTCTGCCTTGTTACATCATCAATATTTTCTTTTATAAAGGAGGCAATTTGTTTTAAATTCTAAATAAATAGAATCACATGCATTACAACTAAAGCAATGAGATCAAAAAGAGAATGTAATAATTTTATATTTTTGAGAAAAACACAAAAAAACTTCAGCAGTTGTGTTATTGCTATTGGAAATAAAAATTTTATTTCATTAGCAAAAACACATTCAGTTTAGCTTATCTGTGAATAATTTGTTTAAATTTTAGGAAAATTGTGTCTTTAAAATGACAATGAAAACTACCACCAAGTTCCCTTTTTGAGCTTAACTATCATGTTTGAAATAAACTAAAACTTCCAAAACATATACATTTACAGTAGAGCATCGTTTATCCGAAAGCCGGTTATCCTTTTTCAATCCTCTCCCCCTCATCATCCTCAGTTATCAGAAATTGATATTCCCTCTCCCTAGTTACGTCATTAGATCAAAAGTTTAAACCTTTTGCAAATACACAGGAATTATTTTCAGACAGTTTTTGATGACTGGGGAGAAAAATAGAGGATGGGTGCAATCTTACATCTTCAAAGACTTACCTGCCTCCTATCATCAGAAACTGTCAGATACAAATGAATCTCACCTCCTTCAAACTACTCTAATACTTAAATGATCCTTTGGTCCTGTGTAGAACTATTACGATATCAATGCAAATGCAGAACATGGCAATCAAACAAGTCCCTTTCATCAACTAAACTTTTCATTTTTAAGATCACCTAAACTGATAACATTTTTCATTTTATCATCAAATGATTTAGGAGTGTTCATATATATACATACACACACTGGTCTTAACTCACATGCCCCAAAATCATCTCACAACAATTTTTACTTTAACAATACAAGATATGAAATAAAAGTTTTTTTGTTTATAACTGGATTTGGTGTTTACTCATTGCTTTACAAACTTACATATCTCACAGTTTATTTAATTAAACACTGCTGATGATTAGAGCATTCTTGTTAGTATTTAACTTGTTTAACAGTTGTAATAGCTCTTATGTTGCAAATTAAACTTATAGAAAGCTTTTAAAAATACAAAACATTACAAATAAAGACAAGCATAAATAATTGTAGTTTCCCTATGTATCTTTCACACTATAGAAACACAATTAAAACAGAGGAGTTAAGTTTTCGTTGTAGATTCTTTATAAAAATTTTTCTCTTAATAAAATTTTGAAGAGACATCATTTTAATATTTTTTCAGAATAGTTATCACATATCTTAATTAAATCTTCTCCAACTTCTCATAAAAACTTCTTTGATTACCATAATTCCTATAAAATTTAACTATTTAATGATATTTTACCCATATATTATACTATTAAACAAAAGGAAACTAAAACTACTTGTTAAGGAAGCAAAAATAATAATTCATTAAAAATATTTTAATCTATTGTTCAGCCATCTTCAGCTGAACAACTGAAGTGAAGAGAATATCTATTAGTTACTTTTTATTTAAATAGAGTGCCAAATTTCATTCACATTAAAAATAATGTTGTTACAAATTAAGCTTACAGTAAAACTGTTATCTTCAATTTCTTGCAGTTTTGTCACTGCTCGAGATTTCAACTTAAAGGAATTAGTGACTTCTTGGCACCATTTAATCTGTGAAACTGTTAAAATGACCTGTAATTAAAAATAATAAATAGAATCATTCATTAAAAGTATATCTTTCATTTCATAATTTTATTTGATCCTTCTCATATCAAGAATGCAACTCCATTGTAAAATTCAACTAAAATAATTCATCCAAAGTATAGAAATATTAAAAGAATAGTTACTCAAATTTTTTAGTTAAAAAAGATCTGAAAAGTTTCTGTAGACAAATATTGTCAACTTGAAAGCATCCAAGTGTGTTTTAATATCAGAAATTAATTAGAATAATTGTATCATGTAGCTATGAACTATAACTATCATATGTTATATTTTACAGCAGTAATTCTCAATATAAATGCAATGAGGCAGTTATATAATATACAGAGATCAAACAGTCACTCTCTTCTTGATTTTAGTGATACTCTCTAGTAGAGAGACTACTAAAATTCTAACCTAATTTAAAGCATATGTAAAGTACAGGCCAGTACAAAATGTAAAACAGATTGTAAAGATAATCAATTTTTTCTCCAAAACACCAAAATACTGTAAATAGAAATTTTAAAAATAAATCAATATCTGAGAATTTTTTAAAATAGATAATAATCCACTTTGACTTATAATTCATAGTAGTAATTAAAATGAAATTTTTTGAATAATACAATTAAAACCTACATCCTACTGAATTCTCCACAGAAACTAATCATATTTTTAATTATTAATTTAAATAAATTTTTTTATTTTTAAAAAATTTTAAAATAAATTTTTTCAAATTCAATCTTTTAAGTTATTACTGTTAACAAAACATGACAACACTAGAAATTCCCCTATCAAGCATGATGGACTACTCTCTATCAATTCTTCAATCTCTACTTTTAATAAGAAAGTAGAGATTGAAGAATTGAGTTGAGTAGAGGTTTCATGAAATTCAAAAAGAGTAGCTAATATTTCTCAAATTAAGTACCTGGAATATAACTGATGCTTGATAATAATACATTATAAGAGGCTTGTTAAATCATTACTTCTGATTGGATAACAGAACATCACATAGTCATTATGGAAACTTTTTAAAGCTTTGTTGTAGAAGTAAAATGACTATTTTTTAAAATTTAATAAAGTAAATTTAAAATTATACTATTTGCCAAAATATTTAAAAATGCCACTTAAGGCAAATAATGCCACTGAGCTGAAATCAATTAAATCCATTTTATAGCTAATAGTTCTGCAAATCAAGTAGCCTATACTTTCCATCAGAATATATAAGCAATATAACCAAAATTTCATCTATATTAGACAAAAATGGCAGGAGTTACAGGAAATTCACACACATCTATAATGACTTTTATATTATTAATATTATAAAAGTCATTTTTAATTTGTTATAATTAAACAAGTAAATTTCATATTAAAAAAGTAAAATGGAACTTTTATGATCATTATTCTATAGATGTTTGCATCGTTTAAAAAAAATTCTTNTTGTTTCTTCCATTGTTATTAACCATTCTTCAACTTTACTTCTTG
The DNA here is from genome assembly GCF_000671375.1 of Centruroides sculpturatus. NCBI lineage: Eukaryota > Metazoa > Arthropoda > Arachnida > Scorpiones > Buthidae > Centruroides > Centruroides sculpturatus. The sequence continues at coordinate 110,353 of NW_019385503.1, read as the reverse complement.
TCTTTAAACTCTAAATTTATATTTATTAACATTTAAAATATTTAACAAATCTTCAATGAAATAACAATATATAAAGTAAATTAATTAATGTAAAATCTAGAACTCAAATTACCAAAAAGTTAAATAATATGTTAAGAGAATTAGAATTAAAATTGTATTGTATCTTATATTTTCAACAATTATTATATTTTAAACTACTTTAAAATAGCACATGATAGTATACAACAATGGAACTGAAATGTTTTGATTCATGGGCCAAATTTTGCATAAATCATAGCTAGACTGATCACAAATATTTTCTATACTCTGTATAAATTATATAAAAATAAGTCTATTCAGTCATTTATAAGTGATGTATCAAATGTGTTTGTGGGCTGGGTTTGACTCAGGTGCCATAGTTTCGGCATCACTGTTATACAGTGTAAAGCAGTGGCCACCAACTGGTGGTCAGTGGAGAAATTTAAACATTGATCAACTCAAGGTTACACGAAGTATTATGAAAGAAATGCAAAATGCTTGGTTGCTTTTTCTCACTCATTGGGGATTTTTTTTTTTTAATCTAAAACCAAACACGAAATGATTTATCAATAAATAATAATGTCTATAAATCAATAAATAAGATGAGTGTGATAGTAGTCTTTTGTGAAAAAAAGCAAAGAATTCATAAACTTATTTCCAACTTCACACTAACTTGTTACAAGGGCAATTTTTTTTTCAAACTCCAATGGTCCATAAAATAAAGACAAGTGTAAATAACAAAATGAATTTATTACCAAGGTTAGGTACAAACATGGTTACTTTTTGACATAATCACCGTGAAGATTGAGGAATTTGTCATATCTGTGAACAAGCTTTTCCATCTCCTTGTCATAAAATGTTGCCGCCAGTGAATTGAGATGGCCTTAACAGCGTTGTTTTGAAGATCGTCATTAATTTATTAGTCTCAAACCTCTGTCCTGCTAGCCATGTTTTCAGTTCAGGAAAGATGTGCAAGTCTTCACACATTAAAAAGTTTTTAAGATGGGTGGAAGTCTGAAAGGTGGAAGTCTGAAAGGTGGAAATCTGAAAGATGGAAGTCTTCATCACCTTTAAACACCCAGCATATAGCCCCAATTTAGCACCAAGTGACTTCCACCTCTTTCCTGAACAGGAAAAGTAGCTAGGAGGACAGAGGTTCGAGACTAATGACGATCTTCAAAAAAAAACGTTAGGGCCCATCTCAAGTCATTGATGGCAGCATTCTATGACAAGGGGATGGAAAAGCTCATCCACAGATTTGACAAATGTCTCAATCTTCACAGTGATTATGTCAAAAAGTAACCATGTTTGTACCTAACTTTTGGTAATAAATTCATTTTGTTATTTACACTTGTCTTTTTTTTATGGACCATCAGAGCTTGAAAAAAAAACAGCCTACGTATAATTAAACAAGTAAATTTCATATTAAAAAAGTAAAATGGAACTTTTATGATCATTATTCTATAGATGTTTGCATCGTTTAAAAAAAATTCTTAATAATGGTCCACAGGATTCAAAATTATAAATTTAGTGGTCCGTGAGGTTAGAAAGGTTGGTGACCACTGGTGTAAAGAATTTCATTTTGCAAAACATTGCTCATGAGACCATACACAAGTAAGATCAAAAATTCCTTATTTTATTTAATTTTCTCTACAATAAGCATACACAAAATATTATTTAAAATATTAATAACTTTTTATCTATATTCAATTTAACTCTATAATCTATTTTATTTTTAATAGATAAAATTTTTGAATTTAATCAAGACATAATTTTACAAAAACACATTTTTAGTAAGTGTGAAACATAAAAAGAAATCAAATATTTAAAAAATATCTTATTTGAGTTTCATATATTAGTTATTACTTATTTATTTTATTACTATTTTATTTTATGGCATATAAGATGCAATTTTTTCCAAAAAAAAGGGCTCAAAAAATTGTCCTGCATCTAGTATATGAAGTCCCATAAGCTAACAACATTTGTTGGAAGTTGTCAGTAGGCTACAGGTAACCTACTACCTAGCCTAAATCTTGAGTTACAGTTATTGTTTAATTAAGCATATTATTATTATTATTATTTGTTATAGCTAAGCAGCTTTTGCATGTATTGATTTTAATATTTTAATGGTAAATGACTTCTTTTAAACTCCTTTTTTTTCCCTGATAAATAAAAGTGTACATTCTAATTTTATATTTTGTACACAGAATAGAGTAAAAGAATTTTGAGGCCAAGTGCAAAAGATGCAAGATGGCTTAAATACACTAAATACTTTGTTTTCCTAAATATCTGGTGGTGAAATGGGTTTCATGTATTTCATGTAAAAATGCCAACACATTTAAGGTAACACTTGCTTAGAAATGAATGTTTTAACTTCAATTGTCTTAAATATACACAATAAACTGCTAAAATTAAAAACCATAATTTCTATTACGGCCAGCCACTACTCACTTAACAACTGAGTTCTGATCATATGATTAATTAAATTGTTAAGCAAATTGTTCATTAAATATCAATAAGAAGTTTAATCCTTTTCATTTATTCTGGATATAGAAAAAATCTAGAGGAAACTCCAATTTGATAACTGTTTTAATTTGCATCATTTACGTATTACAGAATATAAAAACACAATCGGCAAAAATTATGAAAATGATGTACCAAAGAAATTCATTCACAAATAAAAAATATTCAGGTTAATATTTTAGTTATCAAGTCCTTCAAATGAGATGCACAAAAAGAGAAAAGGTTCAAATTTATAAATGAAATATGTAGTTTTGGAGATTGCTTTGTGTAGTGAGTACTGACTTTAAGAACTAGACTGAAATTTAGAAAGGGAGATTCCCTGTGTTGGAGAGTCAGTTGTACAGTACATCCAAGTGGTCATTACATGAGGAGTGGCTGTATATAATTAAACATTCTTCACAGCTTTTAAAGTTTCCAAAAAAAAAGTCTAATCCAAATATAAAAAAATATCAGATTTTAATAATGTTCAGATACTTGATTTTTTACAATTCTGTTTCCATTTTTATTCTTGCAGTTTAAATTGAAAAATCATATATACAATAAATAGAGTTCATGTTTTAGAAGCATAATTATAATCGTATTTGTTGATAAATTATGCCCTCATATAATACATACTTTTTACATTATGTTTATCACAAAAAATATATAGCAGAATGATATACATTTACATCAAAATTCATAAATTTAAAAAATTATTATTATTATATGAATATCTACAAATTTTTATATCAAGGACATTAAAACAGACAATAAGTTAATCTGTAATTTATAGGTTTTAAAAATGTTTATAATTAAATAAAACTTGTTACCAATAAGAATTTTTCAGTATTTTTGTAATTATAACAAAGAGTTAAATTTAATATCAATTTTAACAGTAATTAATAACAGAATTTACTTTTATTAATTGTCATGAATTAGCTTTTTACCTGTGAAAAATAAAGTTTTTCCTTTTCTGGAGATATAACAGCTTGAATATAAAGTATTTCCACATCCTGACTTTCCATTTCTTCTTCAATAACTGTTACAAAATAGCAGTTTACAATAACAATTTATAAATTTTAACTAATAAAAACAATTTTTGTTTTTTTGCATCAATTTATTTTAGATACTTTTACATTCAATTAAAAAAATGTTAAATAAATTTTTCTAGAAAGTTAGATAAAATGTTGAAATTAGATGTAACAAAAAACAACAATAATTTCCTAATTTTCTTCAATAAGTCAAAAAGTTTTTAAACTGAAATGTTTTCAAGCCTAATGTCCATCATCAGCAACACAAATACAGAAATATTCTAAATTGCTCAGATGTTCTATTACTGTAACAACAAATACAAAATTTTAAAAATTAAAATCTTATTATGTTAGACATGTTCTGCTTGTAGGCAATTGTGATATAACTGGTTAAATTCATAGAACAGGTTATGTAAAAAAAAAAGAAAAATTACATAACTTGTCTAACAGAAGGTCAGTATTAGAAAGGAGGAGAATAAAAGAAGGTTACCATGATTAACAGTTCCCTAATAGGTCACCAGCACCACAAACTGTTTATTATATAATAGAAAAAGTTGTTACAAAATTGTTATAATAAAATGTGATATAAACATATTAATAACTTCAATTGTTTTATTATAACACATCCCCCTCATTGATTGATCATTAATATAATATATTATGCTATTGGATTATATTAATGATCAATCAATGAGGGGGATGTGTTATAATAAAAAGAAGTAAATTTATTTTTCTTATTTGCATCAAACAATTTGGTTAACAAGTCAGCTGTCATTAGTTGACTTGGAGAATGAATTAAATTAATTTCTTCTGAATTTTTTAATTTGCTTATAAAATGATATTTTGGTTATGTTTTGTGTGCTGTTGTGCTGCATGGATGTTATTTCCTTATTTATGGTTTAAATCCATTCTTTGGAGCATTTACCTGTGATTGCCTTGCTACATTTCTCTTGATTCTACTGCATCCTCTTTCACTAATAAGATGATTGTTTCTATTCACCTTATGGGTGATACTCTGTAAGTAATTCTTTATGATATCCTTAAATTTATGCCAGTTTCTTCCCTTTCTTGTTTAAATGTTTGTTTCATGTTGTTCTTTTTAATTAATGTTATTACCTATTTTAACTTGTTTTGAGATTTTATTATTGTGTACATCAACTTTGAAGTCTTTGTGTTTGCTGTTTTCCAAAAAGTAAACATTTCTGCCTATGGTTATCCTATATTTTTCTGTCAACTAATTAGTAAGCTTTTGATGCTCTCTTGTATTCTACAAAAATTAGTTTTGTAGCTTCAGATTCTACTTTCTTATGTGTTTCTTTAGAGTTAATAACGTAGGATAAGCATCTGAAAATTCTTATATGAGAGAGGTTTGGATACTTTCCATGCCATTTTTCATACACAATTGTTTCACTTGCTAATATTTAATCTATTCTTTAGATAATTTGTGTTATTCACTGTTTCTCCCTAGTATTTGTTGGGTCAGGAGGATCAAGAGGTAAAGGAAAAAAAAAGCAAATACAGTATAGACAGCTATATTAACAGTGTCACTGACCAAAATCACTTTGCGGAAAGGAGCAGTATTCATGTTAACATGAAAGAAGAGAGCAACCACCCCAAGTTCAACTGGGAGATATTCACTGATGGTGCCAAGAACGATGGTGGCACTGGGGCGGCAATGGTCATTTATAATAACCAAAAAGCCGTGGCACACGAAGAGTACTACAAGTTGGCAGACTTTTGCACCGTTAATCAGGCCGAGCTATGGGCCATGGAAAGGGCCCTACTCTACATCTCCAAAAACATCAAAAATTTCAAGGGCCCAATAAACATCTCCATGGACAGTCGCTACGTATTAAACAGCATAAATGGCAGTAAAAAGAACACTAAAACAGAAGTGAACATCCAGCATCTTGCAAGACACTTAGGCAAGCAGAGACAAATCACTTTCTGCTGGGTTCCCGGGCACTCTGGCTCCCAAGGAAACGATAGGGCTGATATGCTGGCTAAAAAGGCCGCCAGCAGCAACCAACTATCTATCACTTTTGATAAGCTCCCCATCAGTTATATACACAGGTACATAAAAGAGAAGATCAATAAAGAATGGCAAAAGGACTGGTCTAACTCGTCAACAGGAAGGACCACCTACCGCTTCTTACCATCCATCACTGGTCGCCAAGCCATGGGCTACCTCACCCCTTCCTACTGCATGACTCAGCTTCTAACCGGCCATGGGAATCTTCCTAGTTACCTACACCGCATCAAGAAAAGAGACAATGATTACTGCAGCTGTGACAGCACGACAATAGGTGACATCAGCCATACACTCTTGGACTGTCCACTATATGATGCACCTAGGGGCAAACTAATCACTCAGTGCACGGAGAACGGGAAGACTTGGCCCCCCACCATGGGAGGACTTTCTCAGCACCAAAAGGAACTATTCACTGCTTGAAAAATTTATCACCAAGTGCAGGATCTTTGATCATTCCAGCGACCAAGCCTGTATGGAGGCTCGCAGTAACCGGCCACCACTCCTCTACGCAGGGCGACCCTACTGTTGTACTAGGTTGTCCTCTCAGCCTGCAATGTGTAAATAGGCGCATCGGACTTTAACTTATGAAGTACTACCCTACTGTAACGCGATGTCGTCCTCTCCATCTACAAAACCTTATCTATGTACTTAGGATTATATATAATACTTTATCTATGTACCTTGGATTATACAAAACCTGTGTTATTTACCTCTAGCAAGGGTATGTTACCTTCTATCTGCGGTATTGTGATTATGTATCCCAATTGTATCCTCTGTATCGTCATGTCTCATCAGACCAAATTGTTCCCTGTAAATATCAATGTTTTGTCTAAAATAATTGCGATGTAACACGCCAATGAGATCCCACCCTTCACACTCCCCTTCTATGCTTTCACTTTCCTTTCAAACCACAACTTCCTCTCCTCCATACCCCCTCTTCAACTTCCAACTTCCAAGGGCTAAGTCATAAGACAGCCTTTTCTCTTTTGGACTCAAGTACTCAAGTATTTGTTGAGTAATCCAGTATCAATTAACACAAATATTGTCATCTCTGGTAGATATCTATTTTTCTTTTCTGCTACTCCATTTTGTTTTCTAGAGAATAACATGCTGTAGTTTCATATGGAATACCTTAATTTTGAAAGAATATTTTACAGTTGATACTTCAAAGAAACATTTTTATGAATAAATGGGAAACTGAATGAAAATAAATAATATTGCATACTTATAATATAAAAATATATCCTGTATTTTTACCTTCAGTTCCAAATTCCAATTCAGCTACTGCATCAAAACATTTCCTGAGATAAATCTGAACAGCTAGTGGGTTTCTTGTTTCAGATAATATATCTAAAAGTTCATCATTGGATAGAAAATAAAATCTTGGAAACACGACACGCTTTGACTCCAAATAAGCTTCCAAACAAGCATTTATTTGATCCAACTGTGCTTTATTGCTTTGAAACTCTTCTATCATACCTATTTAATTAAAATAAATACTTGAAATAGTTTTTAAAAATTTTATTTATTTATGAACAAATATCAATTATAAATTTATAAAATTAAAAAAAAAATAACATAATAAGCTAATAATACATTTTTTAAAATTTAAATTTATATAAGATAAGGCTAAAAGAGAAAGAATATAAGGTAATACTGCCAGAACATTGGGCAATTATAGTTTATGAAAAATTTACATAAACACATTTAAAAGTTGTATTTAATTTAATTTATTAATTTCAAATATTTTCATTTCAGTAGTCAAACTTCTTTGGATTTTTAAAATTGCAGAACTTTTTCCTTCTAATTGAACAGAGAATGTATATAAAACAGCTAAAATTGTCAATTACACATTTTCTATACAATTTGTTCTAGTCAATCACAAGAAAATTATTCTGTAACTTCAAAAATGTGAAGTATGATTATTCAAATAAAACTCTAGTAAAAATATCAACTGACATCATTTAGCCCATTTAAATGATAAAAAATGATAGGAACAGACATGACATATATATGATAAGATTTATTAATGTCCAGGCACATCCCACAGAGGCTCACTTCCTGGACATTAACATTAAGATTGAGAGCGCAACTGTCCACACAGAGGTTTATCGCAAACTGACTTCAGCTGATTTATACATACCAGCAAGGTCACGTGACCCTCCACAAAACAAAGTCACAGCGTTCAAAGCCTTGATCAGAAGGGCGCACACACACATTCCTTGTCCCAAACAGCACTCTGGTCCGAAATGAAATGCATAGAGGATATAGCCAAACAGCACGGACACCATGGGCTCATAAATAAACTGAACGCAAAAACGCAGCAGGAAGCAAACCGTCACCAACTCTCCAATGTTACTCCTAGTAGCAACATCCCTATCACATATAATCCGGTTCTAAAATCCATATACAAGGAGATAGCTAAGAAAAGGAATATCCGTATTACATTTAGAAGATGCGCTACGAGTTTTGATTTGTTAAAGAACGGAAAAGACACCCCAGACCGAAATAAGCTCCCCAGCATCTACACTATCCCTATCATTGATCACAGGTGTGATAGAAATATGATCTACATAGGATCAACTAAACGCCCCCTAGTAACCCGGATCAAAGAGCATAAAGCGGATATCAACCATGAAAGAACCAACACAGCTCTTGCTGTATACTCGTCAGATCCTGACATAGAACCCATATTCTCTCAAGCGAAGGTCATTCACACCACCCACCATACAAACCAACTCAGATGGCTGGAGGTGATCTACATATGCCTAAACATGAGTGAAGGACGTAATTGCATTAACTACAAGGATGAAATCGCTCTATCAATGGCCTGGCAGGCCCTAATAGATAAATCTCTAAGATAGAGTACACCATGCATAATGCACAAGTCCGTAGTGATGTCGTCAGGTTGGGACATCATTCCGGATCGTATTTCGTAACAACTTTGAACCGCATTCCGTTAGGGGATTGTTACCTGAAGAAGAACTGTAATGGTTTGAAAACATTTGTAACTGTTGTAGAGTGTGGTGATACGCGCACCAGTAAAAGGTTTATAGATACGAGTTGGTGTTATAAATTTTATGCTTGATAGTTTTTAGTTCTTTAGTATATGGGTTGTATTAACTATTGTAAATACAGTGCACTGTATATATCAAAAAATCCCTTTGTATTGGTTAACTATCAGTGTTATAATTGTATGTATGCTAAGTTGGTACTATGTTGGTACTATGTGTTTGTAAGCTGATGAAGGGTCCTTGCACCCGAAATGCATCCTTTCCTAAATTTGATGGTGATTATTAAAGACTAATTTTTTTTATAAAAGGTCTGGTCTATTTTTTGGTCAGCCTTGGTATGATAAGCTCTCCAAATTGTTAAAAACTTATTTATTAGGTTATCTAACTCTATCTAAATTAAAGTTGTGGCTAAAAGTGTCGTTTATTATTATTGATAAGTTAGAAATTTTCATAGATGAATTGATCAAGTACATCAAGCTCAGTTCCTAAAATTTATTTTGGACCCTACATTACATTTTTAGTCTGCAGATAGAAAATGTTTTAAAAAATTTATGAGAAATGTTATTGTGCTATAAATTTGTATCTAGAAAACAGCTGACAAATAATGATATCAATATAAGTTTTAACATTTTAGATTATTATCATTTGATTTTTTCAGTTAGAATAGGCTTTTGTTAATAAGACTATTTTATAAATTAAAAATACTTATATTCTTTTAAATATGACACATCTTTCTCAATAAATTTCATTAAACTCAAAAATTGTCTCTACAGCACTTTAAATGACATTATTATTGAATTTTATCTGTTATGTAAATCATACTAAAGTCATTTCAAAGTTTAGATTTAGGTTTGTTATTTATTTACCTTGTTGTGTAGTAATTCTCATAGCTAACGGTATTCTATTTACTCTTGCCATAATTTCTTTCCATGACTTATCTACATCTGAAAATAACTTTGCAGCTACGGGAACATGACGCTGAATATCAGGTGCACTAAATATATTTTCTAAATATATCCAACTTTTCTGGCAATTTAACCATTCTTCCTATAAGAAAAATCATAATCTAAAATAACAAAATTATAATAAAATGTGCATTGAATAAATTTAAATTCTTAAAAGAAAATATAATAAGTGATTTATTATGTATCTCAAGAAACAATACTGCTTATGAAATAAAATGAAATGGGAAAATAGTTTGACTTATCATAAAATTTCACATGTAAATAATTTTATAATTAACAGAAAAAATAAAAAAGAAAATTTAATATACAGAAAATAATAATAAATATATTTTATGTTAGCTTCTTCAACTAGAATCCATACACATAATAAAAACCTTTCATTAAGCATCAAAGGTAAGATCAAAAGTGCTACACTCCACACTGAGCAGACATTAGTCAAGAAGATAGAAAACAGAAATCGGAGCTCTCTCTCTCTCTCTCCAAACAAATATTACATTACTTAAATTTATTTATTTATATTACACATGTTAGGAAATGTGGAAAAACAGTGATATCCACCCCCATTACAATTTACCCAAAACTAACAATAATTAAAAATAAAAAAAAATAACAATGATAAAATAAAAAGACAATAGAAAAATATAAATATACACTTACTTAAACATTTAAAAACATGTAAAAAATTAAATAAAAAGATGTAAACAATAAAGTCTGACAATATTACATGAAAGAAATTAATTATACATTGTAAGGGTTGTAAAAGTGCATCAAAATTTTGATGTCACTTTTACAACCCTTACAATCCTAAGTCAGAGAGATTCAGAGGTCAAATCGGGTCAAGGGAGTATGTTGGTGACAAAACCCAGACAGGAAGAAAACTTTCTTACTTATTGTAAAACAAACGCAACACGATGATAAACGGCAGAGGGGAATGTCAACAGAGAGAGAGAGAGCTTTGTCAAGATGCTCGCAAACAAGTGTTGGGTCTAAACAATCAAGAAAAATGGGTTAATGACCAAAAGGACATCTGTTAAGTCATGTTAGCCCGAACCCGTTGGGAGGTAAATGGCCACCATAACATCTGGTAGATCGTTTAGATTCAAAAACATCAGGAAAAGGGCCATAACAGAGTAAAATACAAGTGCAGATTTCAAAGGCTACGTTGACACCTCTCGGACCTTTCCCGATCCAGATCAGTCTTGGTTTTTGCCTAGAGACAAAAGAATGACCAATCGGGGTAAGAGAAAGAGTGAACAGGACCAATCGAAAGGGTGAGATTTGGGGGAAAATCCTATAAAAAACCACCGGGTCTCAAGGTCAAGCGGCAGTTCTCCTCCAGACAAGTGTTTCCACCAGTGGCCCAAGATCTCCATCCATCTGCAGCATCACCCATCAGAGTCACCTCCTTTGCAATGGACACTCCTCTATCAAGGACCCAGGACACACAACTTCAGACACCAGCCTTCACCCATCCACTGACATCGGGAGTTCCCAGCAAAAAACAATCTAGATCGAATTTTCTGTGCCATTATTATGTAAGTTAATTTTATGACAAAAATAAATGGTTTTGTAAGACACTTGTCATCTTTGCCTCTGCCACCGCCACCCACATACGATTCGCCCCTAGGTTTTCCTGACGCACAATTAACTTATTGCCCCTAAAAGTTGGCAACCTTACACATTATATAAAAAACATTGACAAATGTATTTATACTTTGTAAAATCAAAATGAAGATAATTTTCAACTGGGTTCTAAAAAACCACTCAAAATTTACACTGATTCAAATTAACACAATAATTCATTGATTTGTATATAATACGATTATTCCCAAACACAATCCAATCAGCAAAAGGTAGAAATTAGTCATAGTGCTGTACCTCCCTTAAATCTATGTTTGTTTCATGCAATTTTGGAAAAAATATAATATCATGGATACCATAGAAAATATTGACTTGGCTTGGCAAGAATTAACTGATAAATGCATGAACGGAGGGAGCGTGGAATACGTTATGGCTGAAGGTATCCAAGAATTCTCATCGAGAAGAGCCTTTCAATGTATTGTTAGGTTGACAAAATTGTCAACTTAATTAATACAAGAGATGTAGATGAACAGGATATTGGGGAGTTACTGCAGGTTTCTACTAGAGCCTTACCAATGATGACTTCAAAAACTGACAGAACAAGGAATTCGTGTAGAACTTAAAAATAGAGGTACTGAAAACAAGGAACCCAAAGAACTTGCTACAGATTTCTTTAGTAAAAGTTTGGTAATGATAACCAAAATCGTTGATCAAATTGTAGTGAATGATCCTGACTTTGAAAGGGGTGCAAAAGCAAAACAAGGTGTTTTGGATGTGATCATCCGCTACTGACATTTGTTTATGGAAAGAAAAAAAAAGCGACAAATGAAACTACACGACTTTATCACAAAAAACAAGAATTTCAAAAAAGCCAGGACCTTCATCACAAAAAAATGAACTTTACATTTCTGTGTGCATATGTTTATGTGTTATTTAACATATATTATTATGCAAATTAATATAAAAATAACTTAAAATTACAGTAAAATTTGTTAATTTTTGGTCACTTGTTCCCCTTTCCCTATTTACTCTGTTAAAATGATCTTGTTTAATGCTGTTTCACTTAGTGCGTTTTGTCGTATAGGAATGCATCCCCCGCGTTAAGTAGGATCTTACTGTGCCATTACTACGACAAAGTTTTAAACGTCACATAAGAAAATGACCAAATTTAATTGAAATTTGTCATACTGAGATTATGAATAATAAGAGATAGGTAGAAATATAAATCAAAATACAAATACTTTATTAAAAGTTAAATTATAAAGATGAATCAATGGAGGCATTGGAAATAAAAACTTCTGTAAAAATAAAATTGCTATGCATATTAACTACAAAATAAATTTTCAGTAATATTTATGTGAAAATTTTGTAATCTTCAAAAAAATAAATAAATAAATAAATGAATCAATAACTGAATTTTGCTATAATCATTTAGAGTTAAAAATACTTAAATTTTATAATTTAAAATCAGAAAATGTTAAAAACTTTTAAGAAGTTGCTTTTTATTGTAATTAAGCATTTTTCAAGATAATTCATGTCTTATCTTCAGATCCACACTAAAAAGTTCAAAGAATAAAACACATTAAATGATAATTTTGAATTTTATTCACACAAAAAGACACATTAATAAATTTAAAAATTTGTGTTAACTATGTAAAATAAATTAACATACATACTAATTAACTATTTAATATATTCTGATCTTCAAACTTTTGCCTGTATCTGAAAATGAGATAAGAATTAGCTAGAAAAACATTTTATTGCAATAAAAAGTGACCCTTTAAGGTTTATTAGCATTTTCTGTTTTTTAATTTATCTATTGAGTTATTGTTATTGTGCATGTGATCAATAGCACATCATATATGATGAACAAAATATGTGTAAGTGTAAATTTTTAATCATATTCTTAGATTCTCATTATATTTAATTGTTTAAAAAGTTTAATTTACCAATGTTTCAGCAAATAATTCTAGACGTCTACTCCATTCTTCTACTTCACTCTTAATGGGAGTAACGTGTTTAGATGCCTGAATTGTTGCTATAGTCATTATTGAATCTTCTAATAAAGCTTGTATGTCATCAGTTCCTCCCAAAATATACACATCCTTGCCAGATTTATATGGTAAGACAACATATTCTGTTCTCTCCCATGCATCTTTAACCTTTAAAATGAACAATAAAGATTGAAATTATTATAGTAATTAATAATGCAATTTTAAAACAATTATTAATTAATTTTATTATTGCTTAATATTTTCTGTTTGATATTCAGTTAAAAATCATGTTTAATGTATAATTTTAATTATCCTATAAAAATGATGGCTTCTGTCACAGCCTGTGTCTCATAGATGTGAAGCAATAGCTTCACATCTATGACTAGAAAGATAGTGTGCTATTATCCAATTTCTTTCTTCTAAAACAAACATCTGTAACAGAAATTTATTGACAATTCATTGAAGTATACAGAAAGTGTTACAAATTGCCATGTTGCAAATAGTTTGAAAGATTTGAGGAAGGGCTAATTAATGTTTACAATGAAGATCAAATTGGAAGACTAAGGACATTGAAATTGAAAGTCAATGCTATAAGAATTGATCAGCTTATTTCTGAAAGTAGACAAGTGACTTTGCATTATCTTGCTACTGTGTTGGACATCAGGAGGTAACATATGCCACTGTTCACAATAAGATGCACCATCAAAACGTTTTTTGCTTACTAAATACCAAGATAGCTTATGAATAATTTGAAAACACACCAAACAGACAATGTCAGAAAAAAGTGAAGTAAAAGGAATAAACTGCTTTAACTGCTCAATTACAGACAACAAAGCCTGAATGAATCTAAATATACCAATTAACCTCAGAAATGAAGAAAGCATTTATGGAATAGAAGCATACTAACTATACCAGATCTATAGTCATCATGATTTGAGATTCCCACAATGAGCTGTTACTGGAGTTCATGAAACATGGCACATAATAAGTGATTCATTAATACTGTACTACACTTCAATGTTTTTGATAGACCATTTACAGTAAGAAACTTGCACATCTTTCAAAAAGAGGTATGCTTTTTAACAACAACATAAGGTTTCTTACAGCTCTATAGACAAACACTTGTTGCTGAAATTTGAATGAAAATGTGTGAATCATCTACCATATGGCCATATGGTAGATGATTCACATATTTTCATCCAAATTTCAGCAACAGACCTGTCACCAAGTGGTTTCATGCATTTGAACCTAAACATTTGGCTATTGGTGATTCCAGAGTGATGGAAGTCCAAGCAACTATGAGCAGTGGTGGATTTCTGCACAGGCACACGAGGTGCATGTCTAGGGTCACAAAATTCAGCTCTCAAAATAAAAAATTATTTAGTTTAATTCTTATTTTTTCATAATAAAGGTAATTAATAATTTAGCAGTATTCCCTAAATTAAATTGACAAATGAATAATGCCAGCTATGACATGTTTTGCAGGTGGTAATCAGTAGTAAATTTTAAAATAAATTATTTTTTTTATATCCATTGATTACTAGATTTTTTTTGTTTTTAACACTTTTACTTATTGAAACTTAGTAATTCTTGTACCAATAATTTTCAATTTTTATAATTAATACAATCTGAACATCAGAAACCTTCTAAATACAGCCAGGCTGTTGTAATTTTATATTGGTTAATTTTCAATGTTATTTCCCTATATCTTACTTTTCTTGGACCACTGGTATAGTGCCTACCAGAGAAAAACTTGCACATAGAATGCACAATGTAGGGTGCAGGGGTAGTGAAAATATTTAGAGGGTGGCCTCAAAATTGAATTGTGCCTGGGGCCTCTCAAGTGCTAAATCCGACTATGAGAGAATGATTCTGATTGCAAAGCTCCACATTTTTTACACAGGAGCATAAAATAATTGGTGTCACATTATCAAGTGCTTGAATCATTTAGAAGATGGAGAAAAATAGACTTTTATTTTGCTATCTGTTTGAATAAAAAGCCAAATGATCACTGTATTGAACTGACTACTATTTATAGATGTATAAGTTTGAATAAAATGTATGTAAGCAAAGTGTAACTTGCAATTGATCTTTACTTTCCAATCAACTCATATAAATAAGTATTGCTATTACACTGGTTTAGTTTTCTATTAGCAAATAGAGAAGCTCTTAGTCAAAAAGTCAAAACCAAATATCTTTATTTTCACCTAAAAATCAAAACATTGAACAATAAAACTGAAAACATTTATTTATAACATTATTATTTAATTAAATTATGTTATATACTCATAACATTATAGGCAATTTTCTTTGCTTTTTTGTGATAAATTTGATTTTTTGTGAATTATACTACAAGTTCTCATATATTTTATTGTCTAACTGAAATTTTAATTATCACTACCCTATTCTACATTCATTTAATGTTATGGTTAGATTCTTAGCAATAACAGATATATCAATTTTTCAGCATTTATCAGAAAATCCAATATGTATTTTACAGAACATCTTTTACAATGTTATCAGAGACTCATAGAACAATGAAGTATATTTTTACCACTTATATATGAACCTAAAGGAATTGCAAAAATGTAAATAACTATAAATAAAAGAGCTGGAGAATATATTGTTTTTTTAGTTCAGGAAAACTTCTAATAAGGTTTTTAAAAATTAGTAGAGCTCTGATATTAAATCTATAATATACATTGTTTTACTCATTTAAATATGTGTTTATATTATATTTATATTATTCTAAAATAATAATCAAAACATCTATAGGAATTTAAGTAGCATAAAAAGTAATAAAATGCAAAAATTGACAGTATTGTTGTGAATGTTAAATGATTCACTGATTAAAAAATATACAAAGAAATTAATAATTTCAAATGATGATATTAGAATGAAATAAAGTTTCAATATTTAATAAAATTTTGATTTATAAATTATAAATTAAATGAAAACAAAATGATTAAATATATAATTTTTAATATATACGAAATACTTTTGAATTGTAATAAAATGAAATTTAGTGATATAATAAGGAAAAAATTAAACAGATTATAAAGTAAAACTACTATAAACTTTTAAATACTGTATTATTTTACTTAATATAATATTTTCAAAAATTATCATTACTGTATATATTTACCTTTTTTAGTAATGTCTTTAGACTTGCTTCAGCTGTTGCTTGTTCAGAAATCTTTCGAATTTCATCAGCATAATCATATACAGAAATTTTCTCTAAATTCTCTATTGTAATTATTTGTTTTTCATCAAATGGTTGTTGAAGTGCATTGTAAATCAATTGCCAATGATATTCTTCCATCGTTGGATTTAACAAACATAAAATAACTGGAAGCTAATTAAATAAAATAAAAAGTTTACAAGTAATTCATATACAAATTTGTTATACTCTGTAATATTTCTTTATATCAAGTTTCAGTTATTAACTATTTTATTGTATTAAAACAAACAGATATCTTCACTTTAACGACTTATAATTATTTTGTTTTATTAATTTATTCAATTTTCTTTATTATGTTGATGGTGATGATTCTTTGATCTGAGATTCTTGATTTGAGATTGAGATTAGGACCTTGAGGGTTTGGATTTGGATCATTCTGGACTGGTCTGGATCAAGAAAGTTCTTCTTCTAGGCACAGTTGAGGTAATGTAAAAATCTGACAAAGTACGATTGGCACTGACACAGGAAAATTTTGATGACTTTAATTAATTCAAGAGTGACTGGTAATGACTGCCTAAACTTGCAGTTCCTGGCTATATTGACTTGGAGAAATTGAGATAGTAGGTCAGGAGGTTATGAGAAAGTATCGCTTTCACTGCTTAGAACTTAACAAATGATTTACTCCCAGGTGTGAAAGTTGATGTTATGACTTTAAATTGTTTACATTGAAGTCTGATTTCTCACAATAGTATGTCTCATTGTATTGTGGCCTGTATAGCTGCCTGTGGAAACCATATTCGTTATTGAACAAACAGGTGTCTGTTGCATATAATATGATTGTTTGTTCTTTTAATCATTTGCATATGTCCCTCTCCTCTATCAGTCTTGAGATGTACTTGTAGCTACATGCACTCCTTCATGATGTTGCAATTTCACTTTTGAAAAGTGTAGCTCTTTACTCAAGCAGTAAGACTAGCTCTGCTAACAATGGAGGTCTACCACAGATATAGGTTGAAGTGAAAGATTTAACAGAGAAGGCAAGAAAAGAATAGGACAAAGAAGAAAGAATGAAAAACATCCTAAAGAACCTAACTAAAATATGGCATACATGGCCACAAGGGGACTCATGTTAATGAAGTATTCTGCTAAAAGTTTAATTAACATAAAAAATGCATTAAGAAAATTTAAGATGGTCTCAAGCTAAGTTTCAGGATAGATTTTAAAAATAAGCCAAGATTAACGTCTTCTCTTTATCACAAGCTTAATGGCTTTAATACACGAAGACAAAAGTTGTTTTACCAGTTTATTATTTAAAGAAAAAGAATGATTACACTAAATAATAATAGTTTTCCAATGAATTTTTAGTCTTTTTCCTCCTTTTTTCAATGAACTTCACAGCTACCATACTGTCCACATACTTGTAGATGAATGTACACAATGTGTTAACTACATAAAAATTCACAGAAAAAATATTTCAGGTAAAAGTTTATTCATTTTTTTTTTATAGAATCATAATATGCAATAAAAAATGCAGGTTATAAGTTAAGAAAATAAGTTGATTCTGTTTTTCTGTAATTCTGTTTTTATCAGCTGTAGTGCAATCTATGATGAAACCAATAATGTCATCTTGCGGCACCCTTGAAGTCTAACATGTTTGGTTTAATAAATTTTTTTCAAGATGTATATTTTTTTAGTTATTTCAATGGACTGATTAAAATAAACCATATGTATACATCAAATGAAATGAAAACAAAAAATTAAGCTACTGTATGTAAGAAAATTTTTTATTTTAATTTTGAGACATTAAAAGAAATGTTCTAACTTTTGAGCTTTAACACAAGGTTTTCTAGGATAATGTTTTTGCCAAAGTGATAATTTGCCTTTAGGAATAAAAAAAATTATTTCTTTGTAGGAATTATTATTTGTAGAAAAATTATTTCTTTGTAGGAAAATTATTTCTTTTGAGCAATTATTATGCAATTTAATGTTAATAATAACTCACAAATATAATAATAAATTAATATAATATAAAGGAGAAAAAACTAAAAGAAAAAATTTCACTTAACAAAATCATCAACACAAAAAGATTTGCAGCCCCCATTTAGACACCCCCTAATAAAAATATCATTTGAAATCATCTACTATTAGCAAATTACTTCAAATAATATGAGTTGATGCCAATTGGTAGAAAATGACATTAAATGATAATAATTAGCAATTAATTTGCAATCATTTACTTTGTAGATGAGAATATTAAATAATATCAACTGTTATCAAATTATTTTGTAATGTAATCACATTTTTAAATTCTAAATACATGATATCAATTGATGTTAACTGACATCATTTAGTGAGTGACATTAAATGGCATCAAATGATACCAATTAATATCATATGGTACCATTTGGCAAATGTTCTGTTTATCATTAATAGTGTATTGTTCAATTTTATATTACTTCAAATTTCAAATATATCAAATCAATTTACAAGTTTTTATCTAGTTTTTAATATACCATTTAATATACATTAGTCACTTAAAATTGTTTTGACAATAACTGATATCAATTAGTCAGATGAAACTGATCAAAAAACCATTTCATGAATAATAGCAATTAATATTATTTCATAATTACTAGGGCAAATGTAAGGTCCTAGACATGGTCTGAACACTAACCAAAAGTCACTTCTCAAAACAAAGAATTTTTATTGTAAAAATATTTCCTTTTAATAATTTGTTTGCCATCAGAATTTCGAATGACTGGCATTTGGGTTAATAATGTTAAAGTATACAATTCTTAATTTAAAAAATGTCAGTTCCAAGATCAGTAAACATTTCCAGTTAGGATCAGAAATTGGCATCAAATTAAACATTGGCATTGACCTTTCCGAAGGCCTGAGTTGATCTTGAATCACCTCTGAAAACAGATAAGACCTCAAAGTTGAGACTTTTTTCTTTTACTCCTTAAACTTTTCCTTAAAAAGGTTTTACTGTAATTTGTTTACATTTGTGTTTCAACAAATAATACAATTCACTAATAAGTTCTAAAATCATGATCATCAATGAAACTTAAATACAGTGGAACCTCGGTATACGACCTTAATCCGTTCCTGGTGTTTGGACTTATACCGAATAGGACGTATACCAAACCAACCTTTTCCATAAGAAGTAATGTAAAAATGATTAATTCGTTCTCATGTAAAAAAAATGGCTGGCTTTAAACACCTCGCTTTCCGTGCTAGTTTCTGCTTGATTTTTCATGAGATCAGCATGTATCCTTTTAACTTTCTCGCAAATAATTTCTTCCGATACGCTGTCGCCGGCACGCCGTTTTTCATTTATCCAAAGCAAAAGCAATTTCTCGACATGATCTAATGTCTTCGATCTCTGTTTAGAAATTGATTTAACCCCTTTCGCAACGTTAGCAAATTTAATAATGTCTTTATTTTTCA
>NW_019385503.1:84375-90210 GCF_000671375.1 Centruroides sculpturatus | reverse complement strand
GAAATATAGGGACATACCCAATATACTTTTAAAGAAAATTATAATTAAATATAGCTTTGTAAAGAAACGTACATAAAAATATAAAATCTCCTTTACTTTTTAAATCTTAAAATAATGCACTTAGTCAAATAGCTCCCTATGAGTGGCTAATGAATGGAATCGAAGACAGTTGTAGAGCGCACATACACGCGGACTGCCAAATCCCCAAGGTGCCGATACTGGTCAATGTCAAATACCTCTTTTGTTGCATCACTAGTATATCTCAAAAGACGCAACAGAGCTGTTGTAGATTTTAAACGTTTCTCACCATAGC
This sequence comes from Centruroides sculpturatus, assembly GCF_000671375.1. Lineage (NCBI taxonomy): Eukaryota > Metazoa > Arthropoda > Arachnida > Scorpiones > Buthidae > Centruroides > Centruroides sculpturatus. The sequence goes on along the minus strand of NW_019385503.1, from coordinate 89,897 downwards.
TGTAAAAATCTAAATATGTTAAACTTAATAGTCATTTGTTTTCTAACTAATTCGTTTTAGGACCAAGTGTCCTCAGAAATTTCCAAAATTTACAACTTTTCGGTCACTCTGGTTGAACTAAAAAAATTTCTGTCTTTATTACATTAATAATACGAAGAAATCAGTCTCCACTGTACTCGGCTAGAGATGGTTCGGCTAAGCTTTTGTTTAAGTAAAATTTCAGCTCTTTCATCAGGGTTTTGTTTATGTCCCCAATTCCCTAATTGCTTAATTATTTAACTATTTTTTAAGTAGAAATAAGTCAAAACCAGTTACTTTGTGCTCGAATATTTGTAGTGTCGGGAAAAAAGTGGAAAGACAAAGTTTTATGACAGACGAATACATAAATCGTAAATGTAAGGAAAATAAATTCTAGAGCTTTTTCCATACCTCGTGAATCTCTCTCATTCATTAAATTTAGTTGTAAATGATGCTGTCAAAGTAACGGTTAATTTTTTAACATTATAAAAGAATTGTACACGTTTTTTCCTACATCCCCTTAAAGATGGGACATACAAAATTGTAATATCACTGGTTTAACATTGAAATCAGTGAGTAATATAAAATCGGAGAGCGGAATAAAAATATCAAATATTTTAATGGATTTTTTTTAACTCCTGTCAACTATACAAAACTATTGTAAAAACATACCAGTAAATTCTTATCAGTTGGGTTAAGTTATAAATCTACTCATGATTCACATAATCGGGCGAGGGCAACCATATACCTAGCGGGCAGGCAGCTAACGGCCCAGAACTGGTCCTGGATAGAATTGGATGCAGTATACAGTAGCATTCACCCAAGGTCCTAGGCTTCCACCAGCTAAACCGGGTGATGTTGGTACTCTGTAAAGTGCATGCGCGAATCTGGCTTTTTGAATGCTGACAATACAGCGCTTCCACTCCGCCACTAATATTTGAATATATAATAGCAATCTCATCTTTTTTTTCACGTGTTGTATAGAAATTTGTAATAAGATACATAATGCGGTTATAATAAAATACAGTATTGTGTGATTATTTTCATATAATTAAAATNAATATATAATTAGTAAGTATTAATATTTCATTAAAAATGCAACTATGTTTCTTATAACAGAATTATTCTTAACTGGTTACTCACAGAAATATACAGAAAAAACCTTTACCAGCAACACTTTTAATTATTGAAAGCAAATGTTTTCAACTATTTCTTGCAGCCATCATCAGGATATTAGAACATTTATTCCATTATGATACAAAATAAATACAATTATCATTTCAATTCAATTTTCAGAACAAAAATAAATTGAATATCCTAATCATAGCTGCAAGAATAACTGAAAAAGTTTGCTTTCAATAATTAAAAATGTTGTTGATAAAGGTTTTTCCTGTATATCAATATGTTTCTTATATAATTAATTATAAATAATATTTCTTAATTAAAATCAAAAACAATAGATAAGCATATTTGAATATGACTTAACAGTTAAATTATATTAATTAGACAATTTATTTAGAAATAAACATAAGTTTTGCTGAAGGGAACTAATCACACAAAAAACTCTTCTATCTCTCCTGGCTCTTCTACCCCTCCTGATCTGTAATAAAAAACTGAAGACAGACAGAAGGCTCAAAATGCATTTCCTGGTATAATAAAGTTTGCATAGTCAATTACTGGTGTGTTCCCAGTGTGATTAGTTCCTTTCAGCAAAATTTATGCTTATCACTAAAAAATCCATTGAAGGATGAGCAATTAAACAACTGGGCAATTTCATTCCTATTGTTTTTCTTTTATATTCCAAAAGAATTATTTTGGAATAGCTTATGATATGATTATTTTAGTAAACTGTTTTTGATTTGAATTGCATAATTTATTAGAAAAACATGATTAATAAATAGAATCAATGATTGTATTTTGACTATATAATACATAAAATTTTTAAATAATATTAATTTATCAATATAAAAATATAAAAACTTTTACTTACTATAAATATATCATAATCATCTTGATCAAATTCTATTTTATATTCAGTCATTAAATTATATAATTCTTTTATTATCCTAATCTCTTCTTCAAATTCTATCTGTTAATAAATTTAAACTCATTTATAACAATACATACATACATATTCAATAAAAGTTATAATTATTTTAATGTTAATGATATAAATTATTTTATAATTTTTACATAGTATAACTCATTAATTTATGTAGATAAGAATAAATACAAATACAGTAGGATCCCATCGTATACAGAATCACCACACAATTTCAGATTTACACTATTGGCAATTAAAAAAAAACAAGTAAAGTAAGAATTCTTAATTGCACGCTAAATCCACACTATTTTTTAGTGTTCTAATAAATAGTTTGGCCTCTTCAAATTCCTTCTGAGAAACTGTACTGGTAAATACGTATAGAAAGCTGCCCAAATATTTCAAATAAATCCTATTACTACTGATTGTTGGTATAATTTTCTGAAAAGTTTGGTTTGACCAGAAATACATATTTTCTTGGACCTAAGTTTCAATAAGAAAATTGACTTTGGATAGTGCTTTTATTTTAAATTAACTCAATATAGCATTATCCCTAATTCATAATAACTCCCCTCTAGGCCATTATAATGTAATTTTGGAATTACTACAATATTCTTCTGCTAAATCAAACCAACTTTTGTTGGATTTGTATAATTCTGTCTTCTTTTCAGAAATAATTTCAAAAATTGAAACTCTAATATATAGTGTGATATATAAGAAAGGTGACCATAGTGATATCCAAAATTATAGACCTACTGCCTTGTTGACAATTTTAGAAAGGTTTCTTTTTCATTTATTAAAGAATAGATTCAATAAATGGATGCAGGAAAATGATTTACCTGGGTTTTAACAGTTTGCTTTTATTAAGGGAAGAAGCACGGCCAATTCAATCTTTGTTCTTTCTAGTATAATTTAATGAAATATGTTAATGTGGAAAAATATGGTGGATAGATTGGAAGTCTTTCATAAGGCAAGCCATATTTATTATCTTGTACACAACTGATCTCCAGACTCTTTTCTCCAGTAGATCATTGGATTATATATATATATACACCTCCCTCCTTATGAAGTCTCTCACTTAATATATGCAGACAATATTGTAATTCTGGCTAAGATGCAGATAGTTATCCAAAAGAAAATAAATATGTTTTATGATTATTGTAAAGACAGAAGTTTAAGAATTAATCCTCCTAAATCTAAGAGTATGATTTTCTTGTTGTGCTGGGAGATTGAAAAAGTCAGATAAATGGATCCTGGAAAATTATCAACTCGATATCTTAAATGAATGTAAATATTTTGAAGTTACTCTTGATTGTCATCTAACATTCCACTCACATTTGAAGCATACTTTCTCAAAAGCCACTGAGTTAAACAAAAAGTTGTTGTTTCTGCTTATGAAATTAAAATTAAATAACAAAAATATTTCAACTATTTGGTGTATTTTGTTTAGGAAAATGCCTCTACACAGCACTAACATGGATTCAGAAAAATTACAAAAATTTTCTAAATAAACTGGAATTAATCCAAATATAATATGAGGATCATTCAGAAAGAAACAAGCCAAAGGCTGGAATGTGAAAACCAATGACAGAATTGTAATATTGTGTCTAAGAATGTATGGTTCCAACAACAGCATGGAAGATCACAGCCCACCGCTAGAGGGCCCTGGGTGCATATCACATGACTACAAAACTAGCAGAAGCATGTGTCAATCGTCTACCGTGGTCAGTCGTGTTGTAAACAGTGAAACAGTGAAATGGAGGCATCAAAAGAAGAGCAAAGAGGTGTTATTTGTTTTCTGACAGCAGAAGGAGTAGGGGGAATGGACATTCATCGAAGAATGTCACAAGTGTATGGTGAACATTGCATGTCCCTTGCAAGGGTCAAGGCTTGGCACAAGTGCTTCAGGGAAGGGCAGGTGTCATTAGCCAATGATGCACAGTCAGGAACACCACACCGCATAACCGATGACATTGTCCAGCTGGTTGATGGAGTCATTAGCCAGGACCGCTAAGTGACGGTACAAGCAGTTGCCGCCGAGGTCAGATTGAGCATCAGAAGTGTTCACACCATCATGAGGGAAAGATTGAACTGGCACAAAGTGTGCACCCAATGGGTGCCCCACAGTCTACAACCACAACAACAAGCATGTCGAATGGCCCACTGTCTTGATCATCTGGAGCGCTATGCCTGGGAAGAGAATGAGTTCATGTCACAAGTGATGGCTGGAGATGAGTCATGGTGTAATCACTTCAAACCCAAATCGAAATGACAAAGTCTCCAGTGGAAGCATCCAGGGTCACCACCACCAAAAAATCCAAGGCCATTCACACAAGCATAGGAAAGGTTATGCTCACATTCTTCTTTGACCAAAACGGCCCACTTCTTATTGACTTCCTGCAGCACGAGACAACAGTGAATGCTCAGTGTTATTCACAAACCTTGACCACCCTTCGCCAAGCAATCAAATCGAAACGACCAGGGCAGCTCACCTGTGGGGTCATTCTGCTCCACAACAATGCCAGACCTCATACGGCACAATCACGGCACTCTTGAAGAAATTCAAGTGGGAGTTCCTTGGTCACCCTCCATACAGTCCAGACCTCTCTCCCTGCGATTACGCCATTTTTGGTCCTCTAAAATAGGCTCTGAGGGGCAAACGATTCACCTCAGATGACGACGTCCAGCAGTACGTTCGGAACTGGTTGACAACACAGCCCCGGGACTTTTACAAGACAGCCATTCACTGCCTTGTGTCACAGTGGGACAAGTGCCTCAACGGTCAGGGCCAATACTTCTGACATATAGGTAAGGGTTTCTGTTCCTAGGCCTCCAGCTCATTTCTTTTTGAATGATCCTCATATATCAGATATATCTCTAAATTACATTATTCAGTTCCTGGATACACCATTTGTATTGAAACTGGTAGACGTCAAAATTAATACAGGGACAAACTTTCCCTTCATTGTAACCCAGTCTTACTCTCAAAAATTCTCTACTATGCAAACTCTCCAGTGTTCTCCCGGCTTCATCATTAAGTTATCTCTGCAATGTAATCTTCTATGTAATTGATCAATGTATACAGCTCTTTCACTCTTTGCCACTGTATTCACTGCTACTACTGTACTCGGCCATTCTTATCTGTTAAATTCGCAAAGCACTGCCATTGTAAATAATATTATGTACATAAGTTTGCTATCGTGTTTTATTTTGTAGCCCGAGCTGGGCATTCTGTTTAAAGGTTATGCTTATATTTTGCTCTGTACTATTTCTGTTTACGTCTATTAATAAATTCATATGCGCGTCAGGGACCCTTCCTCTTCTATCTTCCTTCCTTCCCACTTTTCCATCCCCTTTGGCCCCTGCCACCAATACTTTCTCTTACGTCTACTTTCTTCTCACTTCTTTTCACCCACTTTACGGAAATACCTCTGAGTAACGCCGTCTATTCTTTACTATAATA
>NW_019385503.1:21756-81761 GCF_000671375.1 Centruroides sculpturatus | reverse complement strand
CTTCTGTGGTTTGTGTAAAAGGATTTATTTATTATAAAAATAAAATATAAAAAAATGTAAATTTCTTTATATTAATATTTAATAAAATTATTCAAACATACTTATATAATTATTTACAAATTTATACAATTATAATAAATTATAACAGATATAAAAGCTAAAAAGAATTTTATTACTTTTATATTTTCATTAACTGTTGGCAAAAGTATATCTTTAACTTTTCTATTATCTATTAAAAGTAATCCCATATGACACCAATCAACTATATCTTCAATTTTTTTCTTTTGATTATGGTATTTAGCAAGAAGAGATGATAAAGTTTCAACATCTGTAATAAAATGTTTTACACAAAATATTGTTTTACAATTTCTCTCTTACAAATAATAATCAAAATGTTTTTAGAATTTTTATTTAACATTCTCTTTATCATCTAACACATATGTATCGTGCATTATTTCCCAGTATATTAATGACACATGTTTGTCTCATGATACAAAACAAAAATAAAAAATTGTCTGCAAGTTTCTCATTTTAAAAATCATATTTCATGTCTACAATAGTTTGATAGCCATTTCACATTTCAATCTGGCTTTGGTTGTTTTTTGTTTATGTTTTTCTAAGTCTTTTCTATTTTTACTTAGATTTCTTTCACAGTTGTATCTTTGTAACAAAGTGAACTGATTAAAGTAACCAAACACCTTAGTATTTCCAGCAAGAAAATATTTAATAAAAATAATAAAGTTTTCGACTATTTTTAATAGTCTTCTTCAGTTAAACCAGTCGAAAACGTTATTATTTTTATTAAATACTTTGTTGCTGGAAATACTAAGGTGTTTGGTTATTTTAAGTATTTATATCCCAGTAAGTTATTTTGTTTTATTGTGAGCTGAATAATTACAATTTTAGTCAAATGATATTTATTTTCAGTTATCTCTTCATATGATATGCTGTTTTCAAGTCATTTTAATTTTAATAATATTTGTCACTGAATTTTATTTGACACTGGTAAACAACTGGAACAAGTAAGTGAGTTTGTATATTTAGGAAGCATGACAGATAGAAATGAAAGAATAGATGGTGAAATCACCAAAAGAGTGAATGCAGGACCACAGGTGGTGGATTCAATAAGTAATTTTGCAAGGAATAAAAGGATATCCAAAGAGGCACAAATGGCTGTGTATGGCAATGTTGTGGTGACTGAGTTCATGTATGTAGCAAAACTTGGCTTTGGCAGAAAAGTCACAGGAGTTACAATACATTATTGAGAGGAGCGTGTGGCATGAGGAAAAACTATGTGAGAAATGAACAAATGTTGGAGGAATGTTAGGTGAAGAGTGTGTTTCAAAAAATGAGTAAATTGACTCTACAATGGATTAGAAATGTTAAGAGAATGAAAAGAGAACTGTTAAAGAGAGTATACATGGGAAAGGTAAATAGTAAGCATGGTGGAAGAAGACCAAGAAAATCTTGAATAAAACAAATGGATGAGTATTTGAAAGAATGTAAGATGTTGAGTCAGAAAGAAAATGTGAGGAAATGTGCTAGAAGAAGCATGAGTGTGTCTGAAGCAAAAGAGTTTTGTCTGGTCAGGAAGATGTAGAGAAAGTTGCTAAATGGATGATTTGTAGGATTGTCGTCTACTTTTGCCTGCTGTTTGCCTTTTTTGGATTATGAGCAAGAGGATATGTACTTAAATCCTTATTATTACTTTTCTTTAAACTTAAATTAAAATACAACTTATATAAAACAGCAAGTGAAAGATTCTAAGAATCACAATTATAAATGAAAATGTAAGTACAAATGGATACTGAAATTGCAAGAAGTTTTGTTTATACAACACAAAACATATCATTTCTTCTTTCCAAAATGAAACAGTCTAGAATGTAAGATTTATAAATAAATCAAAACAAGTAGAAATTACTTTAGTAATATTTTTCTTTTTGAAAAATAAAATCAAAAACTGATTCTAGTTATCTCTTGGTAAAAACAGATATTGTATACTTAAACCATTAACAACAATTACAATAATTTGATAACTTGATAATTTTTACCATTAATTAATGGTAAAAATTATCAAGCAAGAAAAAAAAATCTACTTTCAGTAAGAAAATGTAATATAAATGTCAAAATAAAAATTTAAATATATTGTAATTGTGGTAAAATCAGATTAAATTAACTATAATAAGTTTCTAGAAGCAAAGACATAATGATGAAATAAAGATAACTTTCTCAATTAGAAAAACCTTTGATTATATTGATAACTAGAGCAAGATATCAAAAGATGATAAGCAAAACAAATAAACAAACAAATTTTATTAATTATTTTACTGGGATTCAGAGTATCCTATATCTTTCTTGATTCATAAACCAAAGAGAAATTTGGTGCAATATTCTATGCTGAATTTCAATTGTCTAGAATTGCAGTTCTTTTTTATTTTTATTTTTTTGTTTACAAACCAAGAAAGAAAATAATAAAATATCTAATTATTATAAAATTTATCATAATAATAGTTGATATCTAAATAATATAGAATGGTACCTTGTACAGAACTTTGAATAACTCTAACTTTAAACATCCCAGAGTTTAAATGTTAAATTCAAGAGAAATCAGATCTGAAGTTTGAACAATGTTCCTACATTCAAACTGCACACACAATGAAAAAATGCACAAGCTGTGTAAACACCATCTGTTTGTGCATCCATGATATCTCATGCTCTTGCTGTAAAAGCATCTCTTACATTATGGTCATGTGTTTTAGTCCTTTTTTACTTTATTTTTGGTATATTTTGTTATGTATGTAACCCCTACCTATTAACAATGGCATCCAAGTACAGTGTGAAAGCAATGAGGACTAAGAGGAAGGTTATAGTATCAATGATTGAGTGAAAAAGAAACTTATCAGGAAACATGAAAGTGGTACATGTGTGGTAGATCTGGCAGTCATGTTTAAGATGGAGAAGTCAATAATGTGCATCATTCAAAAAGCAATAAAAGCAGCAGATACGGCTAAAGGTGTGACAATGATTGCCAGGAGATCATATGTTATTGAGATGGAAAAACTCTTCCTAGTATGGATAAATGAGAAGCAATTGGCTGGTGATAACACCTCCAAAAGGATTATTTGTGAGAAAGCCAAGCAGTTGCTTAATAATCTTCAGAAACAAGACATCAACACTCCTCTCTAAGGTACAGTAAATGCAATTTTCATTTTATTACATAATATTTATGTATTTTATTTATTGTTTTCTTGTTTTAATTTACTATTTAAAACATTTAATTGTGTTGTTTTTAGCTTAATTTATATGTAGTTGTTATTTAACTTAATCAAAATGAGTATTGTTCAGGGTCTGGGAATGGATTAATTTGCTTTACATTATTTCTAATGGGAAAAGTGATTCGGACTTTGAACAATTCAGAGTTCAAATAGCCCCCTGAAATGAATTAAATTTCAAGTAAGAAACACCACTGTAAAACATATTAATGAATCCAATATTCACAATATTAATGAATATATTAATATCAAAAAGGTACTTATGATTCTTGTATATTAATTTTTGTTCAAAAATACATTAATAATCATATATCCTTATTTGCAAGCTATTATACTTTGTATCAACATTAAAGAAACATGAAATATTACATTACCTATTGTTTTTTCTAAGATATTTCTTAAATTAGCATTTATATTCTCTAAGTGAAATTCTTTTACATCACATAGTGAAGATGCATAAGAATGTACTTTTCTAAAACCTTCTGTAATACAGCCCTAAGTTTTAAATAAAATTTTAGATTGTAATTTGCTTACAAAAATAAACTTTCATTAAATTTATATTAAAATCTTATAACATATCTGAAATTTTGGCTAATAAAAGAATCAATCAAATCATCATAAGTTAAAAAATATAATACAGTGTATAACAAACAGTAAAAGAGAAATTGAGTTTATTTTAGAGTTATACATTGCTCATTTTAAAATAAATAATATACATAATTTAATTATGTATATTATTAATACAACAATCCACAANTAAACAGATTATAAAGTAAAACTACTATAAACTTTTAAATACTGTATTATTTTACTTAATATAATATTTTCAAAAATTATCATTACTGTATATATTTACCTTTTTTAGTAATGTCTTTAGACTTGCTTCAGCTGTTGCTTGTTCAGAAATCTTTCGAATTTCATCAGCATAATCATATACAGAAATTTTCTCTAAATTCTCTATTGTAATTATTTGTTTTTCATCAAATGGTTGTTGAAGTGCATTGTAAATCAATTGCCAATGATATTCTTCCATCGTTGGATTTAACAAACATAAAATAACTGGAAGCTAATTAAATAAAATAAAAAGTTTACAAGTAATTCATATACAAATTTGTTATACTCTGTAATATTTCTTTATATCAAGTTTCAGTTATTAACTATTTTATTGTATTAAAACAAACAGATATCTTCACTTTAACGACTTATAATTATTTTGTTTTATTAATTTATTCAATTTTCTTTATTATGTTGATGGTGATGATTCTTTGATCTGAGATTCTTGATTTGAGATTGAGATTAGGACCTTGAGGGTTTGGATTTGGATCATTCTGGACTGGTCTGGATCAAGAAAGTTCTTCTTCTAGGCACAGTTGAGGTAATGTAAAAATCTGACAAAGTACGATTGGCACTGACACAGGAAAATTTTGATGACTTTAATTAATTCAAGAGTGACTGGTAATGACTGCCTAAACTTGCAGTTCCTGGCTATATTGACTTGGAGAAATTGAGATAGTAGGTCAGGAGGTTATGAGAAAGTATCGCTTTCACTGCTTAGAACTTAACAAATGATTTACTCCCAGGTGTGAAAGTTGATGTTATGACTTTAAATTGTTTACATTGAAGTCTGATTTCTCACAATAGTATGTCTCATTGTATTGTGGCCTGTATAGCTGCCTGTGGAAACCATATTCGTTATTGAACAAACAGGTGTCTGTTGCATATAATATGATTGTTTGTTCTTTTAATCATTTGCATATGTCCCTCTCCTCTATCAGTCTTGAGATGTACTTGTAGCTACATGCACTCCTTCATGATGTTGCAATTTCACTTTTGAAAAGTGTAGCTCTTTACTCAAGCAGTAAGACTAGCTCTGCTAACAATGGAGGTCTACCACAGATATAGGTTGAAGTGAAAGATTTAACAGAGAAGGCAAGAAAAGAATAGGACAAAGAAGAAAGAATGAAAAACATCCTAAAGAACCTAACTAAAATATGGCATACATGGCCACAAGGGGACTCATGTTAATGAAGTATTCTGCTAAAAGTTTAATTAACATAAAAAATGCATTAAGAAAATTTAAGATGGTCTCAAGCTAAGTTTCAGGATAGATTTTAAAAATAAGCCAAGATTAACGTCTTCTCTTTATCACAAGCTTAATGGCTTTAATACACGAAGACAAAAGTTGTTTTACCAGTTTATTATTTAAAGAAAAAGAATGATTACACTAAATAATAATAGTTTTCCAATGAATTTTTAGTCTTTTTCCTCCTTTTTTCAATGAACTTCACAGCTACCATACTGTCCACATACTTGTAGATGAATGTACACAATGTGTTAACTACATAAAAATTCACAGAAAAAATATTTCAGGTAAAAGTTTATTCATTTTTTTTTTATAGAATCATAATATGCAATAAAAAATGCAGGTTATAAGTTAAGAAAATAAGTTGATTCTGTTTTTCTGTAATTCTGTTTTTATCAGCTGTAGTGCAATCTATGATGAAACCAATAATGTCATCTTGCGGCACCCTTGAAGTCTAACATGTTTGGTTTAATAAATTTTTTTCAAGATGTATATTTTTTTAGTTATTTCAATGGACTGATTAAAATAAACCATATGTATACATCAAATGAAATGAAAACAAAAAATTAAGCTACTGTATGTAAGAAAATTTTTTATTTTAATTTTGAGACATTAAAAGAAATGTTCTAACTTTTGAGCTTTAACACAAGGTTTTCTAGGATAATGTTTTTGCCAAAGTGATAATTTGCCTTTAGGAATAAAAAAAATTATTTCTTTGTAGGAATTATTATTTGTAGGAAAATTATTTCTTTGTAGGAAAATTATTTCTTTTGAGCAATTATTATGCAATTTAATGTTAATAATAACTCACAAATATAATAATAAATTAATATAATATAAAGGAGAAAAAACTAAAAGAAAAAATTTCACTTAACAAAATCATCAACACAAAAAGATTTGCAGCCCCCATTTAGACACCCCCTAATAAAAATATCATTTGAAATCATCTACTATTAGCAAATTACTTCAAATAATATGAGTTGATGCCAATTGGTAGAAAATGACATTAAATGATAATAATTAGCAATTAATTTGCAATCATTTACTTTGTAGATGAGAATATTAAATAATATCAACTGTTATCAAATTATTTTGTAATGTAATCACATTTTTAAATTCTAAATACATGATATCAATTGATGTTAACTGACATCATTTAGTGAGTGACATTAAATGGCATCAAATGATACCAATTAATATCATATGGTACCATTTGGCAAATGTTCTGTTTATCATTAATAGTGTATTGTTCAATTTTATATTACTTCAAATTTCAAATATATCAAATCAATTTACAAGTTTTTATCTAGTTTTTAATATACCATTTAATATACATTAGTCACTTAAAATTGTTTTGACAATAACTGATATCAATTAGTCAGATGAAACTGATCAAAAAACCATTTCATGAATAATAGCAATTAATATTATTTCATAATTACTAGGGCAAATGTAAGGTCCTAGACATGGTCTGAACACTAACCAAAAGTCACTTCTCAAAACAAAGAATTTTTATTGTAAAAATATTTCCTTTTAATAATTTGTTTGCCATCAGAATTTCGAATGACTGGCATTTGGGTTAATAATGTTAAAGTATACAATTCTTAATTTAAAAAATGTCAGTTCCAAGATCAGTAAACATTTCCAGTTAGGATCAGAAATTGGCATCAAATTAAACATTGGCATTGACCTTTCCGAAGGCCTGAGTTGATCTTGAATCACCTCTGAAAACAGATAAGACCTCAAAGTTGAGACTTTTTTCTTTTACTCCTTAAACTTTTCCTTAAAAAGGTTTTACTGTAATTTGTTTACATTTGTGTTTCAACAAATAATACAATTCACTAATAAGTTCTAAAATCATGATCATCAATGAAACTTAAATACAGTGGAACCTCGGTATACGACCTTAATCCGTTCCTGGTGTTTGGACTTATACCGAATAGGACGTATACCAAACCAACCTTTTCCATAAGAAGTAATGTAAAAATGATTAATTCGTTCTNCGAATTTAACAGATAAGAATGGCCGAGTACAGTAGTAGCAGTGAATACAGTGGCAAAGAGTGAAAGAGCTGTATACATTGATCAATTACATAGAAGATTACATTGCAGAGATAACTTAATGATGAAGCCGGGAGAACACTGGAGAGTTTGCATAGTAGAGAATTTTTGAGAGTAAGACTGGGTTACAATGAAGGGAAAGTTTGTCCCTGTATTAATTTTGACGTCTACCAGTTTCAATACAAATGGTGTATCCAGGAACTGAATAATGTAATTTAGAGATATATCTGATATATGAGGATCATTCAAAAAGAAATGAGCTGGAGGCCTAGGAACAGAAACCCTTACCTATATGTCAGAAGTATTGGCCCTGACCGTTGAGGCACTTGTCCCACTGTGACACAAGGCAGTGAATGGCTGTCTTGTAAAAGTCCCGGGGCTGTGTTGTCAACCAGTTCCGAACGTACTGCTGGACGTCGTCATCTGAGGTGAATCGTTTGCCCCTCAGAGCCTATTTTAGAGGACCAAAAATGGCGTAATCGCAGGGAGAGAGGTCTGGACTGTATGGAGGGTGACCAAGGAACTCCCACTTGAATTTCTTCAAGAGTGCCGTGATTGTGCCGTATGAGGTCTGGCATTGTTGTGGAGCAGAATGACCCCACAGGTGAGCTGCCCTGGTCGTTTCGATTTGATTGCTTGGCGAAGGGTGGTCAAGGTTTGTGAATAACACTGAGCATTCACTGTTGTCTCGTGCTGCAGGAAGTCAATAAGAAGTGGGCCGTTTTGGTCAAAGAAGAATGTGAGCATAACCTTTCCTATGCTTGTGTGAATGGCCTTGGATTTTTTGGTGGTGGTGACCCTGGATGCTTCCACTGGAGACTTTGTCATTTCGATTTGGGTTTGAAGTGATTACACCATGACTCATCTCCAGCCATCACTTGTGACATGAACTCATTCTCTTCCCAGGCATAGCGCTCCAGATGATCAAGACAGTGGGCCATTCGACATGCTTGTTGTTGTGGTTGTAGACTGTGGGGCACCCATTGGGTGCACACTTTGTGCCAGTTCAATCTTTCCCTCATGATGGTGTGAACACTTCTGATGCTCAATCTGACCTCGGCGGCAACTGCTTGTACCGTCACTTAGCGGTCCTGGCTAATGACTCCATCAACCAGCTGGACAATGTCATCGGTTATGCGGTGTGGTGTTCCTGACTGTGCATCATTGGCTAATGACACCTGCCCTTCCCTGAAGCACTTGTGCCAAGCCTTGACCCTTGCAAGGGACATGCAATGTTCACCATACACTTGTGACATTCTTCGATGAATGTCCATTCCCCCTACTCCTTCTGCTGTCAGAAAACAAATAACACCTCTTTGCTCTTCTTTTGATGCCTCCATTTCACTGTTTCACTGTTTACAACACGACTGACCACGGTAGACGATTGACACATGCTTCTGCTAGTTTTGTAGTCATGTGATATGCACCCAGGGCCCTCTAGCGGTGGGCTGTGATCTTCCATGCTGTTGTTGGAACCATACATTCTTAGACACAATATTACAATTCTGTCATTGGTTTTCACATTCCAGCCTTTGGCTTGTTTCTTTCTGAATGATCCTCATATTATATTTGGATTAATTCCAGTTTATTTAGAAAATTTTTGTAATTTTTCTGAATCCATGTTAGTGCTGTGTAGAGGCATTTTCCTAAACAAAATACACCAAATAGTTGAAATATTTTTGTTATTTAATTTTAATTTCATAAGCAGAAACAACAACTTTTTGTTTAACTCAGTGGCTTTTGAGAAAGTATGCTTCAAATGTGAGTGGAATGTTAGATGACAATCAAGAGTAACTTCAAAATATTTACATTCATTTAAGATATCGAGTTGATAATTTTCCAGGATCCATTTATCTGACTTTTTCAATCTCCCAGCACAACAAGAAAATCATACTCTTAGATTTAGGAGGATTAATTCTTAAACTTCTGTCTTTACAATAATCATAAAACATATTTATTTTCTTTTGGATAACTATCTGCATCTTAGCCAGAATTACAATATTGTCTGCATATATTAAGTGAGAGACTTCATAAGGAGGGAGGTGTATATATATATATAATCCAATGATCTACTGGAGAAAAGAGTCTGGAGATCAGTTGTGTACAAGATAATAAATATGGCTTGCCTTATGAAAGACTTCCAATCTATCCACCATATTTTTCCACATTAACATATTTCATTAAATTATACTAGAAAGAACAAAGATTGAATTGGCCGTGCTTCTTCCCTTAATAAAAGCAAACTGTTAAAACCCAGGTAAATCATTTTCCTGCATCCATTTATTGAATCTATTCTTTAATAAATGAAAAAGAAACCTTTCTAAAATTGTCAACAAGGCAGTAGGTCTATAATTTTGGATATCACTATGGTCACCTTTCTTATATATCACACTATATATTAGAGTTTCAATTTTTGAAATTATTTCTGAAAAGAAGACAGAATTATACAAATCCAACAAAAGTTGGTTTGATTTAGCAGAAGAATATTGTAGTAATTCCAAAATTACATTATAATGGCCTAGAGGGGAGTTATTATGAATTAGGGATAATGCTATATTGAGTTAATTTAAAATAAAAGCACTATCCAAAGTCAATTTTCTTATTGAAACTTAGGTCCAAGAAAATATGTATTTCTGGTCAAACCAAACTTTTCAGAAAATTATACCAACAATCAGTAGTAATAGGATTTATTTGAAATATTTGGGCAGCTTTCTATACGTATTTACCAGTACAGTTTCTCAGAAGGAATTTGAAGAGGCCAAACTATTTATTAGAACACTAAAAAATAGTGTGGATTTAGCGTGCAATTAAGAATTCTTACTTTACTTGTTTTTTTTTAATTGCCAATAGTGTAAATCTGAAATTGTGTGGTGATTCTGTATACGATGGGATCCTACTGTATTTGTATTTATTCTTATCTACATAAATTAATGAGTTATACTATGTAAAAATTATAAAATAATTTATATCATTAACATTAAAATAATTATAACTTTTATTGAATATGTATGTATGTATTGTTATAAATGAGTTTAAATTTATTAACAGATAGAATTTGAAGAAGAGATTAGGATAATAAAAGAATTATATAATTTAATGACTGAATATAAAATAGAATTTGATCAAGATGATTATGATATATTTATAGTAAGTAAAAGTTTTTATATTTTTATATTGATAAATTAATATTATTTAAAAATTTTATGTATTATATAGTCAAAATACAATCATTGATTCTATTTATTAATCATGTTTTTCTAATAAATTATGCAATTCAAATCAAAAACAGTTTACTAAAATAATCATATCATAAGCTATTCCAAAATAATTCTTTTGGAATATAAAAGAAAAACAATAGGAATGAAATTGCCCAGTTGTTTAATTGCTCATCCTTCAATGGATTTTTTAGTGATAAGCATAAATTTTGCTGAAAGGAACTAATCACACTGGGAACACACCAGTAATTGACTATGCAAACTTTATTATACCAGGAAATGCATTTTGAGCCTTCTGTCTGTCTTCAGTTTTTTATTACAGATCAGGAGGGGTAGAAGAGCCAGGAGAGATAGAAGAGTTTTTTGTGTGATTAGTTCCCTTCAGCAAAACTTATGTTTATTTCTAAATAAATTGTCTAATTAATATAATTTAACTGTTAAGTCATATTCAAATATGCTTATCTATTGTTTTTGATTTTAATTAAGAAATATTATTTATAATTAATTATATAAGAAACATATTGATATACAGGAAAAACCTTTATCAACAACATTTTTAATTATTGAAAGCAAACTTTTTCAGTTATTCTTGCAGCTATGATTAGGATATTCAATTTATTTTTGTTCTGAAAATTGAATTGAAATGATAATTGTATTTATTTTGTATCATAATGGAATAAATGTTCTAATATCCTGATGATGGCTGCAAGAAATAGTTGAAAACATTTGCTTTCAATAATTAAAAGTGTTGCTGGTAAAGGTTTTTTCTGTATATTTCTGTGAGTAACCAGTTAAGAATAATTCTGTTATAAGAAACATAGTTGCATTTTTAATGAAATATTAATACTTACTAATTATATATTAAAATTTCAAAAATATATTTATTCTCAGTCTTAATGATTGAGAATAAGTTAGAAAACTAAATATTTTTATTATAGAAGAAACTTTGATTATCCAATTTCTGATTATCTGAATTGTCATTTTTCTACAATCAAGAATGTGATTATGATTTTTGATCAAAATATACTTTATTTACTAAGTCAGTCTATGCAATCATTATTTTGTCTATTCCAGTCTGTTCTCAGCCATTATTATTGAAACTTGCCAATTATATTATTGTATATCTTTTATTTTCAAACCCATTCTTTTTTTTTTTTAATATTAAAAATTTACATTGTCAAAAATAAAGAAAAACTTGTTGTTTTGACATTAACAGATGAAACCATAATTAGGACAGAACAAAGCTTTGATCACAGCTGCTAAATTGTATGGATAGGGAAATTGTTGGCATTATTCAATAAGAGTATGACAGTGAAGAGAATAAGATAAGGAAGAAAACTTACTCTCATAATGAAGTCTTTAACCGTTTCCAAACAGCAGTAAAATAGCAACAATAAAATCACTTTATTATTATTAAATAAAAACCATTTATAAATAATTAAAATGTTATAAAATTCTGTATTTTATTACAGTTTTCACATACAATGTACAGTATATGTAATAAAGGGCTTTTAAATATAATTTACTTTAAAAATAATGTAAATCATAAATTATATAGTTAAATGTCATTTAAAAAAAAATTTTTTTATATGATAAAACCTATTTATTCTGTCTCTTAGCCATCAAAATCAGTATATTAGTAATATTCATCAGATTTATCACTTTGTAATTTTTAA
Source organism: Centruroides sculpturatus (assembly GCF_000671375.1). Classification (NCBI taxonomy): domain Eukaryota; kingdom Metazoa; phylum Arthropoda; class Arachnida; order Scorpiones; family Buthidae; genus Centruroides; species Centruroides sculpturatus. Next base: position 69,455 of record NW_019385503.1, on the reverse strand, counting down.
AATTAATTTCTGGAATAATTTTAGTTGAAGATATCACATGAATTATATATTTTGATATACCATAAACCAGGGTTACTTCACGAATGCAGGGGAAACCTTGTGACATCATGCTTGAACAATTTTTTTGAATATGGCAAGTTTATATCCATTTTAAAATTTATTTGCAGTTAAGGTATCTACAGCCTATACAGTGATATTACCTGACATAGAAAGTAAAAGATGTGTTATTTTTCATTATTTGGTGTTCCTTCTGATAATTAAGAAATCAAGTGTTGTATGAAGTGTCTGATCCTTGATTTGATTATAAGAAAACAAAAGTGGTTGACATGTTACAAGTGTATTTATTTTAATAAAAAGTAAAATACATCTGGATAAGAGTCCAATTTTGCTTGCCATGTCCAATCACCAGGAACAACTATTTCTATTGCAGAGACAACCTTTCTTTAGAGGCTATGCCTCTGCACAAAGAGGCTCTGCCTTTTCTACAAAGAATATTATATTTTTAATTGTGTTGGGATTGTCACCTGCGGACATTTTAAACTGTTTTGCATATTTGTGCAGAGGCATAGCCTCTAAAGAAAGGTTGTCTCTGCAATAGAAATAGTTGTTCCTGGTGATTGGACATGGCAAGCAAAATTGGACTCTTATCCAGATGTATTTTACTTTTTATTAAAATAAATACACTTGTAACATGTCAACCACTTTTGTTTTCTTATAATCAAATCAAGGATCAGACACTTCATACAACACTTGATTTCTTAATTATCAGAAGGAACACCAAATAATGAAAAATAACACATCTTTTACTTTCTATGTCAGGTAATATCACTGTATAGGCTGTAGATACCTTAACTGCAAATAAATTTTAAAATGGATATAAACTTGCCATATTCAAAAAAATTGTTCAAGCATGATGTCACAAGGTTTCCCCTGCATTCGTGAAGTAACCCTGGTTTATGGTATATCAAAATATATAATTCATGTGATATCTTCAACTAAAATTATTCCAGAAATTAATTTTAAAAATTACAAAGTGATAAATCTGATGAATATTACTAATATACTGATTTTGATGGCTAAGAGACAGAATAAATAGGTTTTATCATATAAAAAAATTTTTTTTTAAATGACATTTAACTATATAATTTATGATTTACATTATTTTTAAAGTAAATTATATTTAAAAGCCCTTTATTACATATACTGTACATTGTATGTGAAAACTGTAATAAAATACAGAATTTTATAACATTTTAATTATTTATAAATGGTTTTTATTTAATAATAATAAAGTGATTTTATTGTTGCTATTTTACTGCTGTTTGGAAACGGTTAAAGACTTCATTATGAGAGTAAGTTTTCTTCCTTATCTTATTCTCTTCACTGTCATACTCTTATTGAATAATGCCAACAATTTCCCTATCCATACAATTTAGCAGCTGTGATCAAAGCTTTGTTCTGTCCTAATTATGGTTTCATCTGTTAATGTCAAAACAACAAGTTTTTCTTTATTTTTGACAATGTAAATTTTTAATATTAAAAAAAAAAAAGAATGGGTTTGAAAATAAAAGATATACAATAATATAATTGGCAAGTTTCAATAATAATGGCTGAGAACAGACTGGAATAGACAAAATAATGATTGCATAGACTGACTTAGTAAATAAAGTATATTTTGATCAAAAATCATAATCACATTCTTGATTGTAGAAAAATGACAATTCAGATAATCAGAAATTGGATAATCAAAGTTTCTTCTATAATAAAAATATTTAGTTTTCTAACTTATTCTCAATCATTAAGACTGAGAATAAATATATTTTTGAAATTTTAATATATAATTAGTAAGTATTAATATTTCATTAAAAATGCAACTATGTTTCTTATAACAGAATTATTCTTAACTGGTTACTCACAGAAATATACAGAAAAAACCTTTACCAGCAACACTTTTAATTATTGAAAGCAAATGTTTTCAACTATTTCTTGCAGCCATCATCAGGATATTAGAACATTTATTCCATTATGATACAAAATAAATACAATTATCATTTCAATTCAATTTTCAGAACAAAAATAAATTGAATATCCTAATCATAGCTGCAAGAATAACTGAAAAAGTTTGCTTTCAATAATTAAAAATGTTGTTGATAAAGGTTTTTCCTGTATATCAATATGTTTCTTATATAATTAATTATAAATAATATTTCTTAATTAAAATCAAAAACAATAGATAAGCATATTTGAATATGACTTAACAGTTAAATTATATTAATTAGACAATTTATTTAGAAATAAACATAAGTTTTGCTGAAGGGAACTAATCACACAAAAAACTCTTCTATCTCTCCTGGCTCTTCTACCCCTCCTGATCTGTAATAAAAAACTGAAGACAGACAGAAGGCTCAAAATGCATTTCCTGGTATAATAAAGTTTGCATAGTCAATTACTGGTGTGTTCCCAGTGTGATTAGTTCCTTTCAGCAAAATTTATGCTTATCACTAAAAAATCCATTGAAGGATGAGCAATTAAACAACTGGGCAATTTCATTCCTATTGTTTTTCTTTTATATTCCAAAAGAATTATTTTGGAATAGCTTATGATATGATTATTTTAGTAAACTGTTTTTGATTTGAATTGCATAATTTATTAGAAAAACATGATTAATAAATAGAATCAATGATTGTATTTTGACTATATAATACATAAAATTTTTAAATAATATTAATTTATCAATATAAAAATATAAAAACTTTTACTTACTATAAATATATCATAATCATCTTGATCAAATTCTATTTTATATTCAGTCATTAAATTATATAATTCTTTTATTATCCTAATCTCTTCTTCAAATTCTATCTGTTAATAAATTTAAACTCATTTATAACAATACATACATACATATTCAATAAAAGTTATAATTATTTTAATGTTAATGATATAAATTATTTTATAATTTTTACATAGTATAACTCATTAATTTATGTAGATAAGAATAAATACAAATACAGTAGGATCCCATCGTATACAGAATCACCACACAATTTCAGATTTACACTATTGGCAATTAAAAAAAAACAAGTAAATTAATAAATTTAAACTCATTTATAACAATACATACATACATATTCAATAAAAGTTATAATTATTTTAATGTTAATGATATAAATTATTTTATAATTTTTACATAGTATAACTCATTAATTTATGTAGATAAGAATAAATACAAATACAGTAGGATCCCATCGTATACAGAATCACCACACAATTTCAGATTTACACTATTGGCAATTAAAAAAAAACAAGTAAAGTAAGAATTCTTAATTGCACGCTAAATCCACACTATTTTTTAGTGTTCTAATAAATAGTTTGGCCTCTTCAAATTCCTTCTGAGAAACTGTACTGGTAAATACGTATAGAAAGCTGCCCAAATATTTCAAATAAATCCTATTACTACTGATTGTTGGTATAATTTTCTGAAAAGTTTGGTTTGACCAGAAATACATATTTTCTTGGACCTAAGTTTCAATAAGAAAATTGACTTTGGATAGTGCTTTTATTTTAAATTAACTCAATATAGCATTATCCCTAATTCATAATAACTCCCCTCTAGGCCATTATAATGTAATTTTGGAATTACTACAATATTCTTCTGCTAAATCAAACCAACTTTTGTTGGATTTGTATAATTCTGTCTTCTTTTCAGAAATAATTTCAAAAATTGAAACTCTAATATATAGTGTGATATATAAGAAAGGTGACCATAGTGATATCCAAAATTATAGACCTACTGCCTTGTTGACAATTTTAGAAAGGTTTCTTTTTCATTTATTAAAGAATAGATTCATTAAATGGATGCAGGAAAATGATTTACCTGGGTTTTAACAGTTTGCTTTTATTAAGGGAAGAAGCACGGCCAATTCAATCTTTGTTCTTTCTAGTATAATTTAATGAAATATGTTAATGTGGAAAAATATGGTGGATAGATTGGAAGTCTTTCATAAGGCAAGCCATATTTATTATCTTGTACACAACTGATCTCCAGACTCTTTTCTCCAGTAGATCATTGGATTATATATATATATACACCTCCCTCCTTATGAAGTCTCTCACTTAATATATGCAGACAATATTGTAATTCTGGCTAAGATGCAGATAGTTATCCAAAAGAAAATAAATATGTTTTATGATTATTGTAAAGACAGAAGTTTAAGAATTAATCCTCCTAAATCTAAGAGTATGATTTTCTTGTTGTGCTGGGAGATTGAAAAAGTCAGATAAATGGATCCTGGAAAATTATCAACTCGATATCTTAAATGAATGTAAATATTTTGAAGTTACTCTTGATTGTCATCTAACATTCCACTCACATTTGAAGCATACTTTCTCAAAAGCCACTGAGTTAAACAAAAAGTTGTTGTTTCTGCTTATGAAATTAAAATTAAATAACAAAAATATTTCAACTATTTGGTGTATTTTGTTTAGGAAAATGCCTCTACACAGCACTAACATGGATTCAGAAAAATTACAAAAATTTTCTAAATAAACTGGAATTAATCCAAATATAATATGAGGATCATTCAGAAAGAAACAAGCCAAAGGCTGGAATGTGAAAACCAATGACAGAATTGTAATATTGTGTCTAAGAATGTATGGTTCCAACAACAGCATGGAAGATCACAGCCCACCGCTAGAGGGCCCTGGGTGCATATCACATGACTACAAAACTAGCAGAAGCATGTGTCAATCGTCTACCGTGGTCAGTCGTGTTGTAAACAGTGAAACAGTGAAATGGAGGCATCAAAAGAAGAGCAAAGAGGTGTTATTTGTTTTCTGACAGCAGAAGGAGTAGGGGGAATGGACATTCATCGAAGAATGTCACAAGTGTATGGTGAACATTGCATGTCCCTTGCAAGGGTCAAGGCTTGGCACAAGTGCTTCAGGGAAGGGCAGGTGTCATTAGCCAATGATGCACAGTCAGGAACACCACACCGCATAACCGATGACATTGTCCAGCTGGTTGATGGAGTCATTAGCCAGGACCGCTAAGTGACGGTACAAGCAGTTGCCGCCGAGGTCAGATTGAGCATCAGAAGTGTTCACACCATCATGAGGGAAAGATTGAACTGGCACAAAGTGTGCACCCAATGGGTGCCCCACAGTCTACAACCACAACAACAAGCATGTCGAATGGCCCACTGTCTTGATCATCTGGAGCGCTATGCCTGGGAAGAGAATGAGTTCATGTCACAAGTGATGGCTGGAGATGAGTCATGGTGTAATCACTTCAAACCCAAATCGAAATGACAAAGTCTCCAGTGGAAGCATCCAGGGTCACCACCACCAAAAAATCCAAGGCCATTCACACAAGCATAGGAAAGGTTATGCTCACATTCTTCTTTGACCAAAACGGCCCACTTCTTATTGACTTCCTGCAGCACGAGACAACAGTGAATGCTCAGTGTTATTCACAAACCTTGACCACCCTTCGCCAAGCAATCAAATCGAAACGACCAGGGCAGCTCACCTGTGGGGTCATTCTGCTCCACAACAATGCCAGACCTCATACGGCACAATCACGGCACTCTTGAAGAAATTCAAGTGGGAGTTCCTTGGTCACCCTCCATACAGTCCAGACCTCTCTCCCTGCGATTACGCCATTTTTGGTCCTCTAAAATAGGCTCTGAGGGGCAAACGATTCACCTCAGATGACGACGTCCAGCAGTACGTTCGGAACTGGTTGACAACACAGCCCCGGGACTTTTACAAGACAGCCATTCACTGCCTTGTGTCACAGTGGGACAAGTGCCTCAACGGTCAGGGCCAATACTTCTGACATATAGGTAAGGGTTTCTGTTCCTAGGCCTCCAGCTCATTTCTTTTTGAATGATCCTCATATATCAGATATATCTCTAAATTACATTATTCAGTTCCTGGATACACCATTTGTATTGAAACTGGTAGACGTCAAAATTAATACAGGGACAAACTTTCCCTTCATTGTAACCCAGTCTTACTCTCAAAAATTCTCTACTATGCAAACTCTCCAGTGTTCTCCCGGCTTCATCATTAAGTTATCTCTGCAATGTAATCTTCTATGTAATTGATCAATGTATACAGCTCTTTCACTCTTTGCCACTGTATTCACTGCTACTGCTGTACTCGGCCATTCTTCTCTGTTAAATTCGCAAAGCACTGCCATTGTAAATAATATTATGTACATAAGTTTGCTATCGTGTTTTACTTTGTAGCCCGAGCTGGGCATTCTGTTTAAAGGTTATGCTTATATTTTGCTCTGTACTATTTCTGTTTACGTCTATTAATAAATTCATATGCGCGTCAGGGACCCTTCCTCTTCTATCTTCCTTCCTTCCCACTTCTCCATCCCCTTTGGCCCCTGCCACCAATACTTTCTCTTACGTCTACTTTCTTCTCACTTCTTTTCACCCACTTTACGGAAATACCTCTGGAAATGCCGTCTATTCTTTACTAGAAAATGCCGTCTATTCTTTACTATAATTACTATAATTACTATGACGTAGGCAACCCCTAAGAAAGGATTTTGATAAATTCCACCCCTAAGGGGATAAAATAGGGGATGAAAGTTTGTATAAATCTTCTTAGATTTTTGACTGATTGAACTGAAATTAAAGATTGGAGCTACTATGATGAAGACGTCCGCTTAAATAGGATTTTGATAAATTCAACCCCCATGGGGATAAAATAAGGGATGATGGAGGATGTAAATGTATTAGTTTGAACCTATCAGTACCTAATGGAACGAATAAAATAAGACGAACAAAATAATTTTTAGTTCTAAATGTTGAAAATAGATGGCGTTAGTAGTATTTTAAAACGCGCTATCGTTGTGTTTTCACTGAGTTACATATACCCGATGATGAGTGGCCGCTGTATCTAATAGTACATACTATACCTAAATATTTCTAGCGGATTATATTTGACGATTTTGCCTGTTCTTTTCTTGGCATATTTTGGATTGCATTTGCTTTGTTTTGGTTTAGTAGTTTTGGTTATAGACTCTGCTTTGTATTTGGCATTTGTTTTGTTTTCGTTTGGTTTAAGTATAGGTTTTGTCGGTTAGACTTTTTTAAAATTTTGTTGGTTAAACTTTTTTAAAATGGCTAAAGAAAATCTGAACGTTAATGGAGAAGTTGAAGAATGTTCTCTCATGGACAGTTTTATGTTGCTTGCTCACGAGTAAGTTCACCCAATAGCTTGATAGTTTTAGCGCCTAATGACAGATTAGTTAAGAATATTGTGTACAAAGAAGTTTTGTAGGCCCTAATTTTTTACACACGCTAAACCAAAAGTAAAGCCGCAAAAACTATACCTAATTAATAATAATATTTCTTAACGCGAGCAAAGCTGCGGGCAAAAGCTAGTTATGATATATAGTAAAAAAATCCATTCACCATAAGATGAAAACTAACTGATTCAATGGATTTGCTCTGATCAGCACTTCAATAAATTTTAATTGAACATTGATGCTCATTAGTTTCAAATATTTTAAAACCTACTGATCTTATATGATTTCTGGTTGGTCTCAGAAGTCTTTGACTCTTGACCCTGACAGAATAAACTATAGTAAATTCCACCCTTGATACTCATTTAGTTTGGAAAATGCAACTTTTTTCTAACAATAAAATCTTCTTTTAGTTATTTGTCGAAACCGTGTCTTCTTTTTTTTGTTTCTTCTAATTCGATGTCATGACTTTGTGCATTTATCGACACTTGGAAAATAGTTCCATCATCTACTTTTAATTCATACAGAAATGAATTATGTATGAATTAAAAGTAGATGATGGAACTATTTGCCAAGCGTCGATAAATGCACCAAGTTGTGACATAGAATTAGAAGAAACAATAAAATCTTCCTTATGAAGCAATTTCAATCCTATTACAAATTAGATTAAATAAACTGAGTTTAAGTTATGAGTCATAAACTTTTGTTTTATTCTGATGTTTGTATTTTTTGCAAGAAAACTAATTCACTTTTTAATCTAATTTTAGAATGTGAAGAAGTCCAAGAGCTTAAGAAGAAATGTTTTAGATCCATATTCTTGCCAGATAATGATTGTATAAAATTTGAGTAAAATTATTGCATATAAATTTTGTCCAAGCAATTTTTGATTGAATGAGTTAATGTTCATTCCTAAAACATATTTTGTAATATTTATTAAATTATATTAAATTACTCTAATGCTTACAAACTGTTCATATTAACCCATTTTTCCATATTATGTTATTTAAACATGATCATGTATGTGCTATTGTAACAAAGTTTGTATTCTCTCTAAGATAAGGAAATTATGCTAAATCAATTAAGAAATGAACTTAATTTATTTTATTCTACATTGATATTTTGAGATCAACAGGTATAAAGTCAAATCATGGAAGTAAAATTGACTTTTTAAAAAACTATTTATTATAATAATATAATTAAACAATTTTAACAGTGGCGTGCCGTGACATTTGACGATAGGAAAGCTGTGTTTCTGTAAAAAGCTGACATCCAGGGACAATCAGTCAATTGCACGTCAGTGATGGTCTAGGATCCATTCGTATTGTTTATTCAATAAGCCAGTAAAAACTGTAGACTTCTCTAAATGCATTTTTAATATCACAATTACATTCCTAATCGCTAGCCATGATATAAGGGCTACAATTGAAAATAAAATAATAAAAACTTACTTAGTAAAATAAAATGTGTGGTGGATGCACTGGTACATACCTGGTACAAAATATTCTTCAATTGTATGTATATACTTTTAAAGAAAATTATAATTAAATATAGCTTTGTAAAGAAACGTACATAAAAATATAAAATCTCCTTTACTTTTTAAATCTTAAAATAATGCACTTAGNTTTAAATTAAATTTATTTAATTTAACTTATACAGAAGATATATTTTAAATTAAATTTATTTAATTTAAAATATATCTTCTGGATTTTAGTAATGTCTTGCCCTTGTACATAATACTTTTCCTGTAAACAATAAAGTCATACCAATCATCTATCAACTCCATTATGGAGAAAAATTTTGAATTGAAATCATGCAAGTTCCAGTTCAAACAGACAGTTTGTATATTGTTAATCAGGACCATAAGCTTACCATAAGCTTGTCCAAAAGCTTACCATATCTAGTCTCAACTTTCATCTATTTAACTCTGTTCTCAAGATTAAGGACAGACATCAGACAGACAGATGCCAATGGAAATTTATAGGTCTGCAATTTGAAAATTGCATCCCAATTACAATAATTTTTATTGTATGCTGACAGTAATTATGACATGATAAAATCACTTAGACCAGTTAGATCAGTTTTCAAATTAAAAAATTTATTTACTCTATATAAGAGAAGCAAAAGAGCTTTAGCTAATAAACAATAAATGAACAATAAAAGACTATATATAGGCTATTAAGACCCTAATTTTGATTTGGATTTGAAGCCCTAAACACTTGGAAACCTAGAGCATGTTCCTTGACATCCTGACCTAATGCTCCTGTAGAGTGATGTAAATTAAATTTTACTATGTTTAATATTTGAATTAAGAAGATATTTGGAAAAGTAATTATTTTAAGAACTGTTTTAAAATATTACAATGATAGAATATATTCAAATTGATCTGGTATAGTAAAAGACAATTACAACCAATTCCTGAAAGCAGAGATTGTTAGGGAAAAAGAATTATATGAAACTAAAGCAAGTTATTGCTTTAGTTTCATATAATTCTAAACTAAAGCAAGTTATTGCTTTAGTTTCATATTTTTTCATATAATTTCAAATATAGATAATTTGCATACAGCAAATTATCTATGAACTGGCAATACCTATGTAAGACCGCTCGAAACAAGAAGAGACCCATTGTTCAATTACGCGCCAAGTTACAGATGTGTGAACAAGTTTATGTATAGTCTTAAATTAGAATAAACTTTAATTCTAAGTTAAAGGACTGCCTCATCATTGTTCTAACAGAGATTTATAGAATTAATAAATTAAAAATTATTTCTATGTATTTATTTATATACATTAATAAATATATTCAAAAAATTTAAGTTAATATTAAAGTAAAATTAACAATACTTACTAAATTTTTTCACTTAAAAATAAACTTTTATTTATGCATCTTTAAAATTTCTACCTGTACTGCATCTTGATAACTAGTTAAATCATCAGCATGTTTTTGAATTTCAGTTAAATTATCCAATAACACTTTAATTTTTGATTGCATATCTGCAATGTCCACAGATGGATTTAGTAGTTCCGGATCCTATTGTAAATTTATAATACCCAAATATAAATTTGAATAATTATATACATATATAGAAATTTTATTTTGTAATTTTTCATTGTTTTACATTGAAGAAAGTCTCATAAAGCTAGATACATTTACAAATAGAAGAATTTTTATTGAAATAATCTTTGGTTCCTAAAATTTGTCAATAATATTATATTAACTTTCAAGTTTTTACAATTCTATCTTTTCAGAGTCTCTTAGAGTCATTTTCAAAAATCCAAACGTATACATTAATAAAAAATTACATTTATATAAAGGACATCAAGCATTTATCTGATATTTTAAAATAATCTACAATTTTAATTTTAAATCATAGCAATATCTTTAAAATTATTTGTTTACAGTTATCTAAATTAAATTTTATAGTTAAAAGTTTAATCTATACTATTATTATAAAGAGGTAATGTTTGTAAGTTTGTACGTAGGGGTAATCTCCGAAACTACTCATCTGATTTCAAAAATTCTTTCACCAATATTTAGAATGGATCTTCAGAATAGACATAGGCTGTATATTATTCCGTTAAACATTCATATAAATTAAAAGATATCATCTAGGTTTAAGGTTTTTATGTCCAACAGATGGCGCTACAAGTACGACCTAAGTTTGCTTTCCTGTGAGGCATTATGCTTTTCTGTGAGGATGAACTAAAGCAGATCTTCTATCTATCTATATAAATAAAAATGTAATGTTCATTTGTTCCTACCGATTCCTTTGAAATTTTGACACAACGCTGCATTTGAATACGCACGTGTTTTATATAATATACATGTCGAAATTCCCCCCACTGGGAGGAGATGGACAGGATGAAGGCTTACGGTAAAGAACTCTGCTTCTATTTATACTATTTTAAATGCGGGTTTTTGCATTTTTGATTGTGTTTTAATAGGGTACGTGAACAGAATGTACACTAAGAAGGGATTTTTCGAAAAATTCCTTCTTATAATATTTATAATAGATACATTTCTTATAATATTTATAATAGATCCCTTCTTATAATATTTATAATAGATACATTTTGAGCCAAAACAATGTGTGGTGAGATCTGCTAGTTTCTTATATACTGGGTTGTTGCAAATGAAATTATCATTTTTTTTATTTTTGACTTTGACGGTTTATTAATAATGTGTTTTCATAATATGTTTTTGTCAGTTTGTATCAGAGAAACATTTATATTTTGTAAACGAATATCAATATAATCAAAATTTAATTGCTTAATCAATTTAAAGGACTTAAGTACCTCAGCTTCCAAACGTAACTGAAAAATTTCCTCTCTCAAATTTTCTTTATCAGTCTCAAGACATTTGCATAAATTATCCATATATATAGCTTTATCAACAAATACTCTATAAAATGCAAAACTAAGATATTCGATTGTAGATGTTAAATTCTGCATAAAATAAAAACAAAATAATTAAATTCATTTAAAATAATTTTTAAACAAATAAAATTTTAAAAATTTAAATTTGTATCATAAAAAGTTATATGTTTATTGATACAGTTATCAATTAATATGCAAAATATTCAAAACTTGAATCAATCCAATGTTATAAAATTATTAAAAGTAATTTGGTGATTTAAACAAAAATATTTTAAGAAATATACATTCATTTTCTAAAATTTAAAAATCAAATGTATATTATTGTGACATCATTAAAATGCCACATTGCAATTTTGAATAATCTTTTAATTTAAAATATGATATGATTTCCAGTCCAGTCCAAAAGTTCATATATAATTTATTAGGGCTCTGGCCCCTAAGCTTTCCATATCTGAACTCAAGTTTTATTTAACTCTGTTCTCAAGATTAACAAAGGACAGATAAACAGATGACGGTGGGAATGCAAGGTCTGCAATCTGAAAATTGCAGCCCAAACATCAAATAACGTTCAAGTGAATAAGAATCATTCAAACATAAAATACTAAATGAAATAAATATTAAAAAAACTTGGCAGACAGTGTTTAATTTTTTAAAATACAAAAAATTTTGCAAACTTCTCTGCTTTCCTTCCATCTTTTTGTGTCCATTGACAGTCCAGAACAAATTTATATGTGAAGATGCTGTTCCAGTTTGCATATTGTTGTGGGGCCATAGTCTCTAAGGAAAGGTCGTCTCCGCATATAAATTTGTTCTGGACTGCCAATGGATACAAAAAGACAAAAGGAAAGTGAAGAAGATTTGCAAAATTTTTTGTATTTTTAAAAAAATAAAATACTAATTCAAAATATGTTCAGTTTAAAATAAATTCAATTTTTCAAATATAAATAGTCATTCATTCATCATCCTATACAATAAATGCAATTATGAAATAAAATAAAATTTGCTCTATTCCCTTGGGTGGTGAGAACCAATTCACAAAATCAAGTAAAACAGAGGGGAAAGACTACCCGAGGGCACGTGTTGGAGCGAGTTGGTCATCTTTTGGCTGGCCCTCATAAAGTAAGGATGGAGAAGATGGTATTTTGTGTTGTTGAAATCAGCAAGACTGGTGAAACAGAACTAGCCTGAGAAGGATTAGTGAACTTATTTAAGTGACAATACAGCAAGTCTTGAATCAAAAAACAAAAAAGGAAAAGGAAGACAACAACTGAAAATCAGTCCAAGCAGGTTCCACGTGACCTCCCACCGAAAGTGTATAACCTTCATACATCCTGGATATTTTATTATTTTCTGTTATCTATCTTGCTGTTTATTACCTTCCCTTTCTGACTTCTCTCTTCTTTAGTATAAGTTAGTTTTAAGTATTAATTAGCGCATTACCTGATCTCAATTCCCTGTACATGTTGTGATATTTTTGTCATTTGTCTGTTGATAATTTTTGGTAACACTATGTTACCATTTATTGTTATTGAGTTGGAATCCTTAAGAACCTGTATCTGTTCTGCAAAAATAAATACTTTGTTCAGCCATATACTGTGCATGGTTCTTTGTTTGGTACATTCGCCTTCATTAGCTAATGATCATCTACTATGTACTGTACATCACAATATAAAACAATGAATATGTTGTTATAAATTGTTATAATATACTCAGACCATAAACTGGGGTTGCTTTGTAATACTTTTCATATTTTTTAAATGTTAAATATTGGATTATTGGACAAAATGTGTCATTAGTTGTCAGTTAGGAAGATTTAACATTTTCCTTTATTGTTAATTTATTGTTTTAAACAATATTGTGAAAAATATTAGTCACAATTTTACCCAATCACTTGGGGTAACATTGCAATTTCCTGTTCACTGTATAAATCTATAGTAAACTCTATGTTAATGTTTCCCTGCAGCAATTGCTAGTGGAAAGGAAAAGAGAGAAATATAAAACCTTCATTAGAAACACTAACTTTTATTAATTATCACAAACAAATAATTCTAATCCCTCAATAAACACTAAATCTTCTTTTTTATTATTACCAGAAGAAAATTAGAACTTGTTGGCAACATGATACTAAATATAGAAAATTTTTCAAGAATATGAGAGAAATAAAATAAAATGATCAAGACAGCCATTTCTTGTTTTTCTTCAGACCACTATCAACATTTTACAGCAAATTCCATTGCACTTATATGTGCACCACCTCTTTCACTTCTGTTATAATCTATAATAGTACCTCTCTTCAAATTATAATTGTAATGCATATTGCAAATAAATAATTATAATACAATTACATGATTACTAATTTGTTTTGCCTTCTAGGTTAAATCTTTATTATATGGGATGATTTATTTCACTGTTCACTAATAATTATGCAATTTCACTCCCTATGCTTTGATCAGATTCTTTGTATACTATCACAAAATAACCCCTCAACTTTATGAAATTTACTTTCGTATCCTACACTGGCTAAACCAATTAATAAAAACTGTATTTACAAATAATTAATAACAAGAATAATACTTTAACATAAATATACTTGTTTGTAGAAAAGGACTGGCAGAAGTACAATTTAATAAAAAGTAAAATACATCTGGATACGAGTCCAATTTTGCTTGCCATGTCCAATCACCAGGAACAACTATTTCTATTGCAGAGAGAACCTTTCTTTAGAGGCTATGCCTCTGCACAAAGAGGCTCTGCCTTTTCTACAAAGAATATTATATTTTTAATTGTGTTGGGATTGTCACCTGCGGACATTTTAAACTGTTTTGCATATTTGTGCAGAGGCATAGCCTCTAAAGAAAGGTTGTCTCTGCAATAGAAATAGTTGTTCCTGGTGATTGGACATGGCAAGCAAAATTGGACTCTTATCCAGATGTATTTTACTTTTTATTAAAATAAATACACTTGTAACATGTCAACCACTTTTGTTTTCTTATAATCAAATCAAGGATCAGACACTTCATACAACACTTGATTTCTTAATTATCAGAAGGAACACCAAATAATGAAAAATAACACATCTTTTACTTTCTATGTCAGGTAATATCACTGTATAGGCTGTAGATACCTTAACTGCAAATAAATTTTAAAATGGATATAAACTTGCCATATTCAAAAAAATTGTTCAAGCATGATGTCACAAGGTTTCCCCTGCATTCGTGAAGTAACCCTGGTTTATGGTATATCAAAATATATAATTCATGTGATATCTTCAACTAAAATTATTCCAGAAATTAATTTTAAAAATTACAAAGTGATAAATCTGATGAATATTACTAATATACTGATTTTGATGGCTAAGAGACAGAATAAATAGGTTTTATCATATAAAAAAATTTTTTTTTAAATGACATTTAACTATATAATTTATGATTTACATTATTTTTAAAGTAAATTATATTTAAAAGCCCTTTATTACATATACTGTACATTGTATGTGAAAACTGTAATAAAATACAGAATTTTATAACATTTTAATTATTTATAAATGGTTTTTATTTAATAATAATAAAGTGATTTTATTGTTGCTATTTTACTGCTGTTTGGAAACGGTTAAAGACTTCATTATGAGAGTAAGTTTTCTTCCTTATCTTATTCTCTTCACTGTCATACTCTTATTGAATAATGCCAACAATTTCCCTATCCATACAATTTAGCAGCTGTGATCAAAGCTTTGTTCTGTCCTAATTATGGTTTCATCTGTTAATGTCAAAACAACAAGTTTTTCTTTATTTTTGACAATGTAAATTTTTAATATTAAAANGTAGCAAAACTTGGCTTTGGCAGAAAAGTCACAGGAGTTACAATACATTATTGAGAGGAGCGTGTGGCATGAGGAAAAACTATGTGAGAAATGAACAAATGTTGGAGGAATGTTAGGTGAAGAGTGTGTTTCAAAAAATGAGTAAATTGACTCTACAATGGATTAGAAATGTTAAGAGAATGAAAAGAGAACTGTTAAAGAGAGTATACATGGGAAAGGTAAATAGTAAGCATGGTGGAAGAAGACCAAGAAAATCTTGAATAAAACAAATGGATGAGTATTTGAAAGAATGTAAGATGTTGAGTCAGAAAGAAAATGTGAGGAAATGTGCTAGAAGAAGCATGAGTGTGTCTGAAGCAAAAGAGTTTTGTCTGGTCAGGAAGATGTAGAGAAAGTTGCTAAATGGATGATTTGTAGGATTGTCGTCTACTTTTGCCTGCTGTTTGCCTTTTTTGGATTATGAGCAAGAGGATATGTACTTAAATCCTTATTATTACTTTTCTTTAAACTTAAATTAAAATACAACTTATATAAAACAGCAAGTGAAAGATTCTAAGAATCACAATTATAAATGAAAATGTAAGTACAAATGGATACTGAAATTGCAAGAAGTTTTGTTTATACAACACAAAACATATCATTTCTTCTTTCCAAAATGAAACAGTCTAGAATGTAAGATTTATAAATAAATCAAAACAAGTAGAAATTACTTTAGTAATATTTTTCTTTTTGAAAAATAAAATCAAAAACTGATTCTAGTTATCTCTTGGTAAAAACAGATATTGTATACTTAAACCATTAACAACAATTACAATAATTTGATAACTTGATAATTTTTACCATTAATTAATGGTAAAAATTATCAAGCAAGAAAAAAAAATCTACTTTCAGTAAGAAAATGTAATATAAATGTCAAAATAAAAATTTAAATATATTGTAATTGTGGTAAAATCAGATTAAATTAACTATAATAAGTTTCTAGAAGCAAAGACATAATGATGAAATAAAGATAACTTTCTCAATTAGAAAAACCTTTGATTATATTGATAACTAGAGCAAGATATCAAAAGATGATAAGCAAAACAAATAAACAAACAAATTTTATTAATTATTTTACTGGGATTCAGAGTATCCTATATCTTTCTTGATTCATAAACCAAAGAGAAATTTGGTGCAATATTCTATGCTGAATTTCAATTGTCTAGAATTGCAGTTCTTTTTTATTTTTATTTTTTTGTTTACAAACCAAGAAAGAAAATAATAAAATATCTAATTATTATAAAATTTATCATAATAATAGTTGATATCTAAATAATATAGAATGGTACCTTGTACAGAACTTTGAATAACTCTAACTTTAAACATCCCAGAGTTTAAATGTTAAATTCAAGAGAAATCAGATCTGAAGTTTGAACAATGTTCCTACATTCAAACTGCACACACAATGAAAAAATGCACAAGCTGTGTAAACACCATCTGTTTGTGCATCCATGATATCTCATGCTCTTGCTGTAAAAGCATCTCTTACATTATGGTCATGTGTTTTAGTCCTTTTTTACTTTATTTTTGGTATATTTTGTTATGTATGTAACCCCTACCTATTAACAATGGCATCCAAGTACAGTGTGAAAGCAATGAGGACTAAGAGGAAGGTTATAGTATCAATGATTGAGTGAAAAAGAAACTTATCAGGAAACATGAAAGTGGTACATGTGTGGTAGATCTGGCAGTCATGTTTAAGATGGAGAAGTCAATAATGTGCATCATTCAAAAAGCAATAAAAGCAGCAGATACGGCTAAAGGTGTGACAATGATTGCCAGGAGATCATATGTTATTGAGATGGAAAAACTCTTCCTAGTATGGATAAATGAGAAGCAATTGGCTGGTGATAACACCTCCAAAAGGATTATTTGTGAGAAAGCCAAGCAGTTGCTTAATAATCTTCAGAAACAAGACATCAACACTCCTCTCTAAGGTACAGTAAATGCAATTTTCATTTTATTACATAATATTTATGTATTTTATTTATTGTTTTCTTGTTTTAATTTACTATTTAAAACATTTAATTGTGTTGTTTTTAGCTTAATTTATATGTAGTTGTTATTTAACTTAATCAAAATGAGTATTGTTCAGGGTCTGGGAATGGATTAATTTGCTTTACATTATTTCTAATGGGAAAAGTGATTCGGACTTTGAACAATTCAGAGTTCAAATAGCCCCCTGAAATGAATTAAATTTCAAGTAAGAAACACCACTGTAAAACATATTAATGAATCCAATATTCACAATATTAATGAATATATTAATATCAAAAAGGTACTTATGATTCTTGTATATTAATTTTTGTTCAAAAATACATTAATAATCATATATCCTTATTTGCAAGCTATTATACTTTGTATCAACATTAAAGAAACATGAAATATTACATTACCTATTGTTTTTTCTAAGATATTTCTTAAATTAGCATTTATATTCTCTAAGTGAAATTCTTTTACATCACATAGTGAAGATGCATAAGAATGTACTTTTCTAAAACCTTCTGTAATACAGCCCTAAGTTTTAAATAAAATTTTAGATTGTAATTTGCTTACAAAAATAAACTTTCATTAAATTTATATTAAAATCTTATAACATATCTGAAATTTTGGCTAATAAAAGAATCAATCAAATCATCATAAGTTAAAAAATATAATACAGTGTATAACAAACAGTAAAAGAGAAATTGAGTTTATTTTAGAGTTATACATTGCTCATTTTAAAATAAATAATATACATAATTTAATTATGTATATTATTAATAATGTTAAAAAGTATTGAAATACATGTCAGAGCAAAAAATGCTTTAAGATTTCCATTATACATTTGGCATTTTAGTTAAAGGATATCATAAAAATATTGTATCAAATTTATATCAGGAAACCTTAAGCTATTATTTACACTGATACAAATTTTATTATTTCTTTTTAATTATTAATTCACATTGTCAAAATTTTATTTTATATGTAAATGTATTAATGATTTAATCATAAATAGAATATTTTTTAATTTGAGTCTTCAAAAAGCTTTTCACTATTCTCCAGATATTAAATTCATTTATAATTAATTAATTTTAAATGAATTAATTAAAATAATTAATTCATTTAAAAATAATTAGAATTTTTTCATAATTACTCAATAAACTCTTAGTTTTTAATGTTTTAAACATTTTGTTTATTTTAGTAATTTAATTAATCTTTAAAATTTCTAAAATAGCCTAATTTTGACTGTCACTTTTTTATCCAATGCAGAAAATCAGGTTAGCTTTTACTAAACTCTTAAATAAATATTGAGATTTTTGTACAACTTATGATGTTTTGCATAAACAAACTATTGTGAGCCTCATATTTTTTGATATAATAATTTATATAGTAGTTATATGAGACATACTATAAATTACCTTAATTTTTTCAAAATATGATTTAAGAACTGCATCTTCATCAAACATTGTTCCTAAATTTGGACCTCCACCAATAGTTCTTTTTTCTTTTATAGAGTTAATTGTAGGTCTAAAAATAAATATTGTTATTACTAATATTGGTGTTATCATTAAAATATTATTATTAAAGCAGTATAATATTACAAAATTATTTTTATTAAGCATTTATTTAATAACTAGCAGATGAGCACAGCATTGCTCAGAGAAAAAATAACAGCAAAGATTAAGAATATTAGATTATTTAGTCAGAACTGACACCACTGTGTCTCGTGTGACATGGAAGCCGCAACGGCGAGTTCCTTTGGGTTAGGAAGTAGGTCACGCAAGCAGTCACGCATGGCGTGATCAGATTCGGATGGAGGTGAGTGAGACAGCATTGGAAGCAAGACACTCAGAGACTAGATTAACAAAACAAATACCCGTTTATTTTTCGTACTAGATCTACAGACTAACAGTAGCAAGACAATTAGACATTGGATATGAGAGTGACATTGCATGTTCTTACAGATACCTGGAGGTTTAGGAGACACTTATAGATGAGATGATCATTCAATCTTTCATTGAAAAGTTCAGAGTCCATCAAGAACAGCTCAAAGGTAGGGAAAGTTCGATCCAAGACAGGAGTTGGTCTCGTTCTTGGGCGGATAGACTCGGGAGACAGAGGAGAACCAGAGGAGATGATAATCCATTAGCAGCAAAAGATAATAATTGATGTTCCTGTAGGGTAACACAGGGTTCTATATCCATGGTTAAACAGGCGACAACTGCCATTATAGACTGGGTGGCAACTTCTTGCATTGGGGAGAATTAGGCAGCAACTTCCTCTTTTGGCCATCAATTACGATATTCAAATTGGATCACAGGAAAGCGTCTCTTTTGGCGTCAAGAAAATTTATTGAGTTACAATAAATAATCACTCATTAGAATTAGTTTGGTTTATTTGGTTACAGCAACACGACACATCAGCGATCTGCTGAGAGGATGCATTCCAGGAAGACTTTTAAGGGAAGCTGGATCCTATTTGTGTGTTGCTAACATAGAGAAAACCTGAAAAACTACATGCTCAGCCCATTGACCATGTTCAAACCCATGACAAACTAACAGTGTTCAGTGGTTTTATCTACTCAGTTACCATAGAGCACTTATTAAGAAAGTACCATATAGAAATGAAAAAATCTGAGTGGCAAGTGCTATATGCTACCTGTAGCAGTAAGGATATAGTGCCTCTATTTTGTGCTATATCATTGTCATAGTAATTAATTAAATAATATATTTGTTTTTTTGAAATTATATCCTTTTTTGTAAGAATTATATTTAGTTTATTATTTTGTTACATTTTTTGCCAATAGCATGGTGCTATGTGTAAATAAGCAAATTGAATGTAGATATTAATTAATTGATTTACAGAAATTTAATAGATATTTTGGGGTTGGTTGTATGGCATTACCTAAGTTAGAAGTAGGTAAATGTAACTGTTGAGTTTTGTAGCAATTGGTTGAACAGCCTAGGAGTGTATAGCAAACCAACATCCTTATATATATAAAATACTTTTGTTAAGACTACAAACATGCATTTAACTTGCTGAACTTCTTTATATCAAATCAATAACATAACAATAAAAAAAATTAATTAATAAAATAGTAGATAATTTTTATATTTAATAATTAAAATTAAAACTATCTTTAAAATAAGTAACCCTGCAGTTACACTCTTTCAATGATTTTACTTCAGAAAATCTTGCAATCAATTTTTCATGCAATTGTCAGAGCACTTTTTTTACTTCTGATTTAAATCTGCAGCTCTTCACTAGAAATTTCATTTTGGTAAAGACAATAAAGTCAGTGCAAGCAAAGTCTGGTAATTAAGGAGGCTATGGAAGTACAGGCTTATGGTGTTAGGCAAGATATTCATTAGCTAAGAGGGTGGGATATTCCAGGGTATTGCCATGATGGCAAATCCAACATTTTATTTTTCAAAGTTGAGACTGATTTTGTTTTGCTACATAATAAAGATTAGAAAGAGTATCAATGTAGAACTGTTTATTAATAAGTCAATCATTAGGAACAAATTCATAATGTATTAGATCAGGGGTGTCCAACCTTTTTGTTTCTCTGGGCCGCATTGGAAGAAGTCAGGGAGTTTTGGGCCACAAATCAAATATATATAATATATACTTGTGGCCCAATATACAAGTATATTAAAAAATTAACATGTCTAGATTATAATAATAAGTATTAAAACTTTATCAAGAAAAAGGATATTTTAAAAAATTACTTCTACAGACACCTACAATTTTTACTTAGAAATAGATAAATTCATTTATTATAAAAGAGACAAATGAAAATTTATTTGAAAAACGCAATTACTTGTTTTATTTGGGTCTCTAATTAATAAAAAGCGACGAAACACCATTTTAAAGTGCATTTTTATTCAATTAATATAATTATAAATAATATGTAGCCGAAAAAGTAGCCAAAGCGCCAAATGATATTTTTTACGTCAAACAAAAAAAAGTAGCCACATTTGGCCCAATGTAGCCAAATCTTGCAACGTTGGAAGAAATACTAAATAAAGCTGGAGTTGTGAATCAAAGGATTATAGACCCAAGTGCGGGATAAAGAGACAAAGGACAAAAGATAAAGAAGTATAAAAAGTTGAAAAATTACGGGTCCATATTTGCTGAACAGAAGATCTATTTAACCTTTCTCACTACTACATCTTTTGTCCTTTCTCATCTTTCCCTCCTTTTTCCAAATTTGGGTCTATAATCCTTTGAGTCACAACTCCAGCTTTATTTAGTAATCCTTTCGCATTCACACATCTCCAAGTACAGTGTTTGAAAATATTTTCTTTCCACTCAAAAATAAAATATGAATAAAGGTTTACGGCTTTGTGAAACTTTTTTTTGAGTTTATGCCGTTGAAATAAATAAATAATAAAAAATTAAAGCATTTGTCGGCTTTGTTTACACGTTTATTGGGCTGCATTGGAACTTGCCTTGGGCCGCATTCGGCCCGTGGGCCGTGGGTTGGACACCCCTGTATTAGATCTTTCATACAAAAAAAACTATAAGCATTATCTTCTTCCTTGGATCTGTCAAAATGAAATTTTTTCTGCCATGATGAAAAGACTGATTTCCATGTCAATAAAACCTGTTTTCTCCATAAATAAAAAATACCAGGTTTTACCATCAGTAATTACTCTGTTTAGAATATTGGGATCTCTAGCAACTGTGTCATCAGTTTTCTGTTGATGAACAGATGAGTAATGGGAAGGCAAGAACTTATTCTTGCCTTCCCATTGCTCATCCTTTAACTACATAAAAACAACAGAACAATAGGCAATAGATTTTTCAAGTCATTATGAAAAACTTGTACAGAGCCATGCAAAATTTTTAGAACATTAACCAGATCATCTGCTGATTGTTTACAGTCATTTTTCATTGCTTCATAAACTCAAGTAATCATTTCTTTG
The DNA here is from genome assembly GCF_000671375.1 of Centruroides sculpturatus. NCBI lineage: Eukaryota > Metazoa > Arthropoda > Arachnida > Scorpiones > Buthidae > Centruroides > Centruroides sculpturatus. The sequence goes on along the minus strand of NW_019385503.1, from coordinate 47,041 downwards.
TTTTTTGCCGTAACTGATCTACTTGGATGGAGATAGTCCTCTGTTGCTTTATGTGCCATTACACTTGTATACTTGACATGCCATATGCTTCTTTAAGCAGATTAAATGTTTTTGTAAACTGTTTACAAAGTTTAATACAAAATTTAATATTGCTTCACTGCTTGTAATGTGTCATTTCAGAATTCCAACAGTAGATGTTCTCACACTATTTACTTTGACATTGTAATTCTTGAAGTTAGACTATTTACAAAAATATAATAATATTTTCGAGTCTATCATTAAATCCTTTTACACAAACCACAGAAGACACAGTTACATTGGTTAGAAGATAAAACTTCTTTAAAAGACAAATAATAAAAGGTAAAAATTCACAATTAGAAATGATCAAACGCCAGCCTTTTATTATAGGATCTGACGTTTTTAACATTAAAAACTTAAGAATCTTCTCACCAACTATCAAGTCCTTTTCCAAATTTTATAACTGGTTCATCCCTCTAGTGGTAGTTACGAGTCTATCATCTTCATTTGCATAAGTTCACAATGTTCAATGTTAACTCAGGACATTCTTCAATATTTTAATTCTTGAAGTTAGACTATTTACAAATATATAATAATATTTTCGAGTCTATCATTAAATCCTTTTACACAATATTGAATATTGAATATTGAAGAATGTCCTGAGTTAACATTGAACATTGTGAACTTATGCAAATGAAGATGATAGACTCGTAACTACCACTAGATGGATGAACCAGTTATAAAATTTGGAAAAGGACTTGATAGTTGGTGAGAAGATTCTTAAGTTTTTAATGTTAAAAACGTCAGATCCTACAATAAAAGGCTGGCGTTTGATCATTTTTAATTGTGAATTTTTACCTTTTATTATTTGTCTTTTAAAGAAGTTTTATCTTCTAACCAATGTAACTGTGTCTTCTGTGGTTTGTGTAAAAGGATTTAATGATAGACTCGAAAATATTAATATATTTTTGTAAATAGTCTAACTTCAAGAATTAAAATATTGAAGAATGTCCTGAGTCAACATTGAACATTGTGAACTTATGCAAATGAAGATGATAGACTCGTAACTACCACTAGAGGGATGAACCAGTTATAAAATTTGGAAAAGGACTTGATAGTTGGTGAGAAGATTCTTAAGTTTTTAATGTTAAAAACGTCAGATCCTACAATAAAAGGCTGGCGTTTGATCATTTCTAATTGTGAATTTTTACCTTTTATTATTTGTCTTTTAAAGAAGTTTTATCTTCTAACCAATGTAACTGTGTCTTCTGTGGTTTGTGTAAAAGGATTTAATGATAGACTCGAAAATATTATTATATTTTTGTAAATAGTCTAACTTCAAGAATTAAAATATTGAAGAATGTCCTGAGTTAACATTGAACATTGTGTACTTTGACATTGTTTTTTGTTGTAATCTATCCAAATATATGCATCCACTGCATATCAGAGAAGTATTGATATGACTAAGAAAATGTTCCACCACATATATGCTTGCATTTACAGTCATTGTTAGGCAACATTAAAAATTCAGTTTATTTTTAACTCTACTATATATTTTAATTTCATATAAAATTATCAAAATTTTCTTGTACTTCTATAAAAAGTTATAATTAATACATTTACAAACCTCACAAAATAATCAAATAAGGGATCATTAGAAAAGAATTTATGTTCATAAATCTTTTTTCTACTGATTTCATAAATTCTGTCTATACACTGTATAAAATCTATTTCTTCTGGTTCTGTTTCAAATTTTTTACTATCCATAGTTTCTAACTTTAGCAAAATAGAAAATAAGGCATTATTCCTGCTAGAAGGTTCATTTTCCTAAAAGTAAAATAAATATAATGTTTAGTTTAAAATAATAATATAATATTTTAGCATTTAAAATGTCTAAACTTAAAATTTATTTATAATTCTTATCCAAAACAATCTGCATATTTCTCTTTAGAGAAACAGAAATGAAGTAAAGAATCTTTTCTAAAATTTATATAAAATTTTGTCAGGCTCATCAATTTGATTAAATATTATATATACTAATTAAATTGTGTTACATTTCATTACATTATTTGGAATAATGTTGAAAAAATTTTAAACAAAGGTTATAGTGATTTTATAGAAATGTAGATATTGATCAGATACTAAAGGGCAGGGGTGATGAACCTATGGCACACATGTCCAAAGGGATATGTCTGAGAAATCAACTGGCACATAATATATAATATGATTTTGGTTTATCACTGTTTTTTCAATCAGCTTCCTTACATTTGTTCTAATTAAAGCATATTCATTTTATTTACTTAAGCATAGTTATTTAAAGTCTAAAACTTTGGCATTCATAAACATGTTTAAAGGTTTGCCATCCCTGCTATGGGTGTCCATAAAATAAGTATATAACTTTAAAATTAATTACTCATAAACTAACAATGATACACACGTTTAATGAATTTTATCATGTATCAAAAAGTTTTTTCCACTTGTTCAGTATAAATCCACATGCACTCCTGTTAGAACAATGATGAGGTAGTCCTTTAACTTAAAATTAAACTCTATTCTAATCTAACAAGGGGAGGGCATGACCTGGGAAATTCACTTCAGGATGAGACTTGGTATATAGGTAGAACTCCTTTAGGGTATTCAACCCTCAAAACAAGAAAGTGGAATGGCCAGCCAATTTTTGAGAAAAAGACCTTTAAAAATTCAAGCTCAGCTTAAGTACTAATAAGTTTCACTAGGTCAGCAGCTGCTGAGCAGCTCGGTCAATAGTGTTCTTGGCTATCACCATATTGTTCAGGGTTCAAATCTTGGTCTTTATTATTATTATTATTTTTTTTTTTCTAAAATTTTTTTAAAATAAGTATTTTTAATATATAAATATTAAAATTTTATTATAATAAATAATTTCATTTTAAAAAATGTTTAATACATATTACATGTCATATTAATTATTTTGTATTATTATAATTATAATAATTATTATAAACTTGTATACACTGTTTGTTTCCTGTTTATCTGTACCCACTAGTGGTAGTGGGCTTTGTACACAAATTCTGTATTCATGTTACCACACTGTACTCAATCTTTTGTTACATTTTGTTGGTTTTGATAAATAAAATGATGCTGATGCCCATGAGCCTTTCTCCTTCATCTCCTTTCCTATCTTTTTTTATACTTCACCTTTGCCTCTTCTCTAAATATTACTTTTCTCTTCATTTCACATCCGGGCAATACCTCCAAGTAGTCCCAGATCTTCATCCCCTTGGTGCTAGAAGTGTATTAACTAGAAGTGATTTATTTTATGAAAAACAAATAAATTGGCATATTCAATGCAACTTTTTCTTTCAGTGGTGGCAGCAAAAGTATTAATATAATAAATTATATAAACAGATTTTTAAAGATTTCAATATAGCATTATATAAATTTCAATTAAATTATAATTCAGATCAACTCATAGTCATAACTTTAAAAAATTCATATTGTCTTGATGGCATTACATTTAAAATAAATAACTATTTGTTTTAAAAAACATGTTTGTTTTTCCAGATCTTTTGTGTTTTCTGTTGACAATTTCAATTTAATTTTGATTTTTTTTTATCCTTAATTATAAATATTAAATTCTTTCTTTGATCTGAAATTCATTATTAAATACTTCCAAAAAATTAAGAATATTTAATTAGACCTACAATATAATAAATCATTTTAAAAGTTTTTTACCCGAGTATCATCTTTTTCATCTTCTAGTTCAACTTCAGTAAGATCACAAGACATTTTTTCAACTTCTCCAGTACATTCAAGTACATCTTCCATACTCATCAAATATTCTTTATATGTATTTGTAACAATTTGATGAATTATTGATGAGGCAAAGTAATCATTCAATAGGATAAATCTATATACNAACAGAAATGAAGTAAAGAATCTTTTCTAAAATTTATATAAAATTTTGTCAGGCTCATCAATTTGATTAAATATTATATATACTAATTAAATTGTGTTACATTTCATTACATTATTTGGAATAATGTTGAAAAAATTTTAAACAAAGGTTATAGTGATTTTATAGAAATGTAGATATTGATCAGATACTAAAGGGCAGGGGTGATGAACCTATGGCACACATGTCCAAAGGGATATGTCTGAGAAATCAACTGGCACATAATATATAATATGATTTTGGTTTATCACTGTTTTTTCAATCAGCTTCCTTACATTTGTTCTAATTAAAGCATATTCATTTTATTTACTTAAGCATAGTTATTTAAAGTCTAAAACTTTGGCATTCATAAACATGTTTAAAGGTTTGCCATCCCTGCTATGGGTGTCCATAAAATAAGTATATAACTTTAAAATTAATTACTCATAAACTAACAATGATACACACGTTTAATGAATTTTATCATGTATCAAAAAGTTTTTTCCACTTGTTCAGTATAAATCCACATGCACTCCTGTTAGAACAATGATGAGGTAGTCCTTTAACTTAAAATTAAACTCTATTCTAATCTAACAAGGGGAGGGCATGACCTGGGAAATTCACTTCAGGATGAGACTTGGTATATAGGTAGAACTCCTTTAGGGTNTTAGGCATATGTAATTTGACAATTATATATTGATCAATATATAAATATTATTCAAATATTTATTATTCTTCATCACTAAATGATGTTAAATTGTGCCAACTACTGTGAATAATATATTATCTGTTGAAAATTATCAAATGACAGTGCTTGTTAATTTTATTGTCATCTGAGTGCTTCAAATGTTATATATGTCATCCTAAGGCTAATATCAGATGAGTGTGAAAATGCATGGATGCCATTTTTTTTTATTCATAAATGTAAAAATTCACAGTGGCGAAGTCGGTGGTCAGAGGAGTGCTTTTTTCACGAAGCACATTAGTAGTCAGCTTTATTTTTTATGCTTATATGTCAACACAAATCTCGTAGATGTGCTGTGTTTTTATTACATACAGAAGTATTTAAAAACAAACAAACCAAAAAAAACATAAGCAATATTGGGTACTCCTTTTGATTGTAACCTGTCTTCCTTTTTCTTATTTCTGTTTTCATAAAGTTCAAATGAAGTTTCTCTCAATTCTAGCCCCTCACTAATTTGCATGATCATTTTACTTATATCAATGTGCATTTTTTACAATATACAGATACCGTACACCTTTCAGCAGGAACGACACTGACCCAGTATTTCCTTGAAACAATGTTATCATATCCATCATTTTTCATGACCATAGGCTTTGAGTGCATCTCCCAGTGCACAATGATCACACTCAGTTATAAGATCATCATGCATGATCCAGCAACCCATCTATGCCAAACAACGTAATTTTTTGTGTCCACGTCCATCTGACTGCTCCCATGTTTTTGCAATCCTGTGATGTCTGTCGCTTTTGACAGACATGAAATCATACTCATCTGACATTATCCTTAATTGTAAAACTTCCATTGCAACAATGGAAATTAAAATTTATTTTATTTGTTAATATAATAATTTTCATAATTTTTTTTTTATAACTTTTCAGATCACAAAAAGAAATTATATTATGATATTAAAAAACAAATTTAAAAATTGTAAAATTTTAATTTCTTGTTTAGAATTATACTCTTTATTAAAATTATTTTTTTTTTACAAAAAATAATATTTTGTTAATAATTAAATATAAAAAATGAAATCTTTAAATTTTATACAAATATGAAGAGTGATTATGAGGTCTGAGAACAGTATAACAATTCTATATTATAATTTCAAATTATTTCAATCCACTAAATGATGAAAGATTCAAATTTTCAAATATATTTCATTAAATTCTCATTGCTGTTGCTCTCAGCCAATTATATTATGCATCTAGTCATTTAATTCAGTTATTTTATTCATTTTTTTGTTATTTTGTTAGTTTTGGAGTTAAGTTATTTTATAGTTATCAGTTGTATACTATGTCCATGTGAAGAAATTAAAGTGCATTATATGAATTATGCTGTCACTGTTCCATGAAAATAATTTATATTCTATATGACAGAATAAAAATTTGTCTTCCTACATTTTTAATAAAAGTCAGTTTGCCTAAAAAATTCTCAAATTTGTCAGTATAATACTTTATTATTATTTTATTGTAATTGTTATCAGCATTTATTGCTTATGCTCATGAGATCAATACTCCAGACCTAAAATCCAAAATTGAGTAATAATTTATCATCTTAAAAAATGGATTAAATCACAAAAAAAAAAAAAAAAAAAAATTTATAATTTTTATTTTATATTTGTTAATTTATAATCAGAACCTATTTTATATTTTAGATATTACACAATTAGAAATATGATGTTTTACATTAGTTAAAAACAAGCCATGGCTGAGAGATGTATAATCTATATATAAAAGAAACATTAACTAATTTTACATTTTTATTTTTAGCTCAACATATGGCATAATTTCAGGCTTTCTCAAATAACACCTTAAGACAACCTCTTTTGCCAGGATTGCTTTAACAGCACTTCTTAGGCAGTGTTATTAAAAAAGTGTTAAAAAAAATAATTATAAATATTACAAAGATCTTTGTCAAACTCTTGCTACAACAAACATACTTTATTCAAAATTAAATATTCCTAATCTGCAAAAACTCTGAAAAATATATTCAAGAAAAATCCCATGTGAAAGTAACATATGTAAATATCACTTGCATGTTATGAAGAGATTATGGACAGAATCAGAAAGTCATTTCATAAATTAAAAAGTTATATTAGAAGTAAAAATGTTTTCATACCTTGACAAATATAAACAAATCCGACGCTTAACTGATTGACCGTAACATGAATGTTCCTCAAATTCTTCTTCATCATGTTCTAATATTGCCATTCTAACTGTTTGACCTTTCAAAAATCTTTTTCTTGCACCTTCATCACTTTGTTTTATTTTTACTTTTTTTTCTAAAGTTCTTTCCTTGATATAATCTGAATATAAAACATAGAATTTTATCTAATTTTTCATAATTTTATATTATAATATCATTTCTTTCACAAAAATTATGCATAAATCATTATGACCAGTTCAGATTATTATTTTTATTATGAAATGATACAAATATAATCTGTTACATAAAGTTACCATATGTCCACACAAATAGGAGCATGCCCTTATATGTATAATAATAATACAGGATATATTTTAATTTAATAATAGATTAACTAGCTATTATTTTCCTAATATTCTTAATAAATAGTTTTTAAAATTTTTTAAAAGCTTTAGATTTTTCATCATAAATAAAGTTTTATAAATTACATTATTATACAGTATAATGTCAGTTTTTATTTTATTATAATTACAGTACTGTCTTGAATAACAAAGAAATTAGAACTGTGAAATTATACTTAAGATCCACACAAATTTATTTTTCCAAATTCCTCAAACAATTGCTATCTGTTTTCTGGGAGAACAAGATGCACACAATTTGGATTCTAACACTGAATATCGTAAACCTGGTTTGTTTTGGTTTATGATATGGCTTTAGAATCCAAATTACATTTTCTGTTACTGTTGCCTTGAAACCTCCTGAAAATGGGCTGGAAAGCCTAAAAGTAATAATAATGAAAATTTTAATATCTTGGTCTTCAAAATTTCAGATAGCCAGAAGTTTTCTACTTATAAGAAATAATAAACATAATATGTTTCTAATTAAACAGATAAATTCATCTATTGTACAACAGACCATAAAATTGTAGATTCTTTGATGTTGAGTCCAACATATATCATCATTATCATAACAAAAAGCTGATTAGATGAAGCTTAACTCACTAAAAATCTAGGTTAGTGATATAAATTTTTGCCAACTTTGATTTTTCAAAGAAATTGAAAGAACAAATAAAGTAATTAATAACTTATGGAAATGATTTAGAGTAGGCAAAAATTTACAAAGCTCTTTGCAGGCCACCTGCCCAGAGAAAGATTATCTACCAAGAATTGTTTCTAGAAAATAATATAGGGAGAAGGTGGTGTGGTGGTGTGGAGGACAAAAAAAAAAGATGACAAAGAAGTAACTATTAATTAAACAGGATTTTCATTTAACTACAGTTACGTGGTCCTTCGTACACCTGGTTCGTTTACACTGAACACACTTGATCCCAAACTATAGTACGCGCACAAGTTCAAATCCGTCCGACAAAATTCTATGTTTTCACAAGCAGAGGACACGTGCTCGCGACAATAAAAAAAATTATGGTTTGAGATACTACAACTAACTTAAATCTACCTTAATCTAGCTTATATGCTAAGGAAGAAGGGTGAAGAAATTAAGAGATATGAAGAGAAGAGATAAGTATAAAGGACAGATTTTGTGGGGGTACCCGGGTAAACTTGGGAGTCTCCGATCTTCTCTATATCGGTACTTGAATCAATTTTCTTCCTCTCATTTCCGTCTCTTGAGAATTCAAGAGCGTTTTTTTGAAGTCTTAATCTGGGTGTCCTTCCAATTTTCATCCGTTCGCAGACCACTTCCAAGCCTTCTCTTTTTCTTTGTCCCACTAGGCGACAAACCTCTAGCCTGCTCTTTCCTACGTCTGCACACCTCGGACGCTGACCCCAAAAGTGTCTTGTTCGTTTTCCTGATGGCCTCAGGGCTTCTTAATGTCCCCTTTGTCTTCTCCCTTTGTCCTTGGACAAAGGTCCCCCACCCATAGAAAAAGAATAGGTTAGAAAGTTCTAGAAAAACGTTAAAGACAAAGGAATTTAGGAGAAATAAAACTTATATCTACCCCTATTTACAAAAACATGGCGTACCGCCACAGTAGTATTATGGAACCCCTCCATTTCAAACTGATAATACAGTGGTACCTCAGGATACGAACGCTCCAGCATATGAAATTTTCAGGATACGACATGAAATTCGAACATAATTTTGCTCCACGGTACGAACAAAAACTCACCATACGACGTTACATTAGTACGCAGCGCCATTTTTTTATTCACTTCTGTTCATTGGTCTCAGTCCGCGTGTTTGCTTCGTCGTGGAAGGATCTCGCTCGATAAAAGAAATCTTGAGGTATTATCAGAAAGTGACTGATTTTATTGAAAAGAAACATCCCAAAAAGGTTCACACTGGCCGTATTGCTGCTAAGAATAATGACATTTGCCTAAGTCATTTTAGAAACATTTTAAAAAGTAGACAAAGCCAAACCTGTTTGGATAGATATTTTACCAAGCGACCTGTATCCAGTGAAAGTGCTAGTGGAAGTGAATGAAAGGCGGCAAAAAGCAGTGAATAAAAGATTTTAAAATATACATATAACGGAAAAGTTAAAAAATTAGTGTTAAATTATTTTTAAGATATTGTTACATTATGTTATGTAAGTTAAGTTTTAGTATCATTTTCCTTCTCCCTCTCTTCCGCCACCAGTTTACACCTCCATCGACATCTATCCTCAAAGGTAAAGTGCAAATATAACTACATTTTTTTTATTAATTATTATACTATTATGGTTATTTATACATTTACAATTACAAAATGCATTTTTCAGTGTTTTCCTTACTAAAGTTATTTTTTTTCAATGTACAACTTAGCTTTAATTTGAGTGTGTTTTTCGTGTTGGAACGAATTATTTGGTTTTACATGTAATCGTATGGGGAAAAATTATTCACCTTACGACATTTTCATGATACGATCTCAGTTTCAGAACAAATTAATTTCGTATCCTGAGGTACCACTGTAATGGCAAACTGTAGTGAATTGTGGCTGAACTGCACTAGGCAGACATCCATAGCAAGGGGAAAACCCATTTCACTTCAGTTAAACGGTTGTCCGTAGTGAATTAGCATATTTGTGTTTTTCAAAATTTGAAAGTTTTGAATGGTAAGTGAATTTAATTATTTCTAAAATATAAATTCTGTAGTTGTAGGTTTACCGGTGCATGTATTCCGTTCCAGAGACTTAGGGGTACATATTAATCTGTGTGATGTTCACGTTTTTTAAAACTTGGTCTTGACAGACATAAGTTAATTCAAGATGGTGACGCGTGAAATACGGACCCAATTGGTGCTTTTAATATGGAACCAGTCTAACTTTTGTAAAAGTATGTGGTAGATGAATGAAAAAATAGAAGGAAAGTGAGAAAAGTAAAAATAGATACCTAGCACTATAGGAGCATTATATTTGTAATTTTTGAAAATGATTAGCTTCTTCTTTGTACATTTCTTTATTATTATTATTATTATTATTAAATCATTTTTGCGATAAAATACATTGGAATAAATAATTTTGTAATTATTTAACATTCTTTGTACTTTCCTATTTGTTTTTGGATATATTAAAGCATTTTTGAAAACATACACTAAGGTTCCATATTACCACCTGGTTTTCCCTAAGCCTACTTTCTGACTTTTTGTACAGAAACCTTCAAAAACCATATTTATAGTTACACTAGAGAAAAATCCAATTAGGAACATTTACTTTAATAGTTACCAGTACGATCCACGGAAAAAGCCTTTTTTACGAGGGTTATTTTCACTATTAAGTTCCACAAGTACTTTCGACCTCCACCGAGGTCTGCTTCAGGTGGTGACTGTCGACCCAACCGTTGTAACGATGTTGCCAACGAAGTAGATAAATAAACGTGCGCGTCGGGTTTCACCCCTCCGACCGCCATTGCTCGAACTCCTCGAATAAATACTTCCACGCCTGTGCAAGTGTTTCCCCGTCCTTGTAGTTGATGCAGTTGCCCCCCCCTGCTAGCTTTGTGAATCTCCCAGGCCTCCGGGTGACGGATGTGATCCGCGCGGAACACGTGTCTGATAACTTTGGTGTTCCGGAAGTCCGCCCTTATTTCAGGGTCGGTGACATAGGTGGATAAGGCAGTGGTGTGTCTTTTATGCTTAATATCAGCTTGGTGTTCGCGTATTCGTTTCTGTGTTGATCGGATGGTGGAGCCGATGTAAACTAAGTCTCTATTTCTAAGCCGAGGGTGAGGCCATATGCATTGTCGTTCATACACGACAAAAAATCGTCCAGATTGGGAGTGGTTTTCCACAGTATAAAGATGTCGTCCACGTATCATTGGTATAGACTGATGTTTGGTAAGAATTTGGGCAACACTTTCTCCTCCAATTGTCTCACCACCAGCTCGCAAAGGTCCCCCGAAAGCGGGCTGCCCATGGGGACACCTCTTCTTTGTAAATAAGTAGCCCCGTTAACTGTTTGCCTCCGGCACCGTGAGCAGATATTGGAGCTGGCGCATCTTATGTGCTACACCTCGGTCTTCCAGTTTAACGGGGCTACTTATTTACAAAGAAGAGGTGTCCCCATGGGCAGCCCGCTTTCGGGGGACCTTTGCGAGCTGGTGGTGAGACAATTGGAGGAGAAAGTGTTGCCCAAATTCTTACCAAACATCAGTCTATACCAAAGATACGTGGACGACATCTTTATACTGTGGAAAACCACTCCCAATCTGGACGATTTTTTGTCGTGTATGAACGACAATGCATATGGCCTCACCCTCGGCTTAGAACAGGTTAGCAACTCGAGTGCTCATTTTCTTGATGTTAACATCCGTCTCAGGGGGGGCAAGATAGAAACGAGCGTCTACCATAAACCTGACCAACTCCCGCTGTTCATTCCCGCGTGCTCTTCTGACCCCTTTGTTTACAAAATGGCGGCTTTCCGAGCCCTTACCAAACGGGCTTTCACGCACCACACACATGTGCGCGACGCATGGTCGGAGATCCGACGCATAGAAAAAATTGCCGTGGAACATGGTTATAACAAAGCCTTGGTCCGCGGTTTAGCACGCGCATACGCTCGCCGCCCCCCTAGCCGCAGGGACAGCCCCCTACCATCGCCGGACGACAACCGACAACCGGATGGGAACGCGAAACGCGCGGTCGTCCGCTTCAACCGGCATTTAGACCCCCTATATAGGGAGATCGCTAGCAACAGCCGCACCAAAATCGCGTACTTAAGAACCGGCACGCTTTACGACTTGCTGCGCAACGCGAAGGACGCAATCGATCTCACCAGGGCCCCAGGTGTTTACTCCATTCCCATACGGGACGACAGGTTCAATAGAGACTTAGTTTACATCGGCTCCACCATCCGATCAACACAGAAACGAATACGCGAACACCAAGCTGATATTAAGCATAAAAGACACACCACTGCCTTATCCACCTATGTCACCGACCCTGAAATAAGGGCGGACTTCCGGAACACCAAAGTTATCAGACACGTGTTCCGCGCGGATCACATCCGTCACCCGGAGGCCTGGGAGATTCACAAAGCTAGCAGGGGGGGCAACTGCATCAACTACAAGGACGGGGAAACACTTGCACAGGCGTGGAAGTATTTATTCGAGGAGTTCGAGCAATGGCGGTCGGAGGGGTGAAACCCGACGCGCACGTTTATTTATCTACTTCGTTGGCAACATCGTTACAACGGTCGGGTCGACAGTCACCACCTGAAGCAGACCTCGGTGGAGATCGAAAGTACTTGTGGAACTTAATTGTGAAAATAACCCTCGTAAAAAAGGCTTTTTCCGTGGATCGTTATTATTCAACGAGGTGTTAAAGTGTTGGAAGTAGTTATCTTAGTTACCAGTACGTTTTGCACAAAAAATGTGGGTGTAGTTATGATACCTTGTTTACAATTCATTATAATGAAAATGGGGTTCCATAATACCACCTTCTCCTCTACTTAATAAGTTGGTATGTCTATCAAAAATTAGCATTCAGAAGTAACAAGAAAATATATATTTGTATTTAATTACATATATAAACTGTATATAAATTATAAGAACATGTAGTAGAAGTTAGTTTCTATAAAACCTTACTGACGTATAATGTTTCTTAAAAGTTTATCACACATAAATCAGATGATAAATCTTTATCTGAATCCTTACATTAAATTGAAAACTGTCAATAAGATTTAACAGATTTAAAGTAAACAATTTTGTCTTTATTATTGATAATTGAAGCATGTAATGCCATAATGTAAATGCCATTTTTTTCTAAATACATTTTATTGAAGAATTAAATTCTAAATGCAATGTTTTCTGCCACAAAAGAATCTTGTGGCAATATTGGCAGTGTAAGTGGCTGTATGTTGAATTTATGTGAAAATATAACATTTAAAGTGACAGAGTGCAAGTCATGTGACTTTTGGCATGTAAAACTTTGTGCCTTATATTTACATCATTTTGATATTCCAGAGAATTTGTAACCTAGTGAGTTTTTTACCATTTTATTGTAAAATTGAAATAAATTCATTCATTAGAAAAAATGTTTTTTACCTCTCCTGAAAAGTTTCTTTTTTGGCATTTACAACATTATGGCATTGCACGCTATATTTAAAAACATAGATAACAAATGATTATTTATTGTGACATCGTCACAATGCTGGGCTGCAATTTTTAATCATAGTTTTAATTTATTTTATTTCATTTAAAATATATGCTCTTCACCTCAAATTAATAGTGTCTTGTCCCTGTACATCATACTTTTCCTTTAGCAATAGAGTCATGCCAATCATTTATTAACTTCTTTTAGAAAAAAATTTTGAATTGAAATAACACAACTTCCAGTTTGCATCAGAAGTTCATATATAGTTAATCAAGGCCTCCTGCCTCCAAATTTTTAGCTTGTATAAATAATGATTCCAACATTTCCATATTTGGTCTCAAATTTCATCTATCTAATTCTGTTCTTGAAATTAAAGAAAGACAGACAAACAAATGGACTGATAAACAACAGTGGTAATTTATAAATCTACAACTTTTTCAAATTGCAGCTCAACAAATATCTAAAAATTTTTTTAGATATTTGAATTTAACAGATTTAAATTAACAGATTTAATTCTTGATATCAATTGATAATGTTATGAAGGTAACATTTTGGACAATATGATCATTGAGAAAGTTATACATGCAGATAGAATTGTCTGTTTACTGTAAATCTTGGCATATATCAATAGTTATTTCTCAGACAAATAACTACATGCCAAGATTTACAGTAAACAGACAATTAACTTATGTAATGATTATAGTTGTGGTTTAATTGCCCATAAGGTAATGCCATCAAAGTGTCTTAAAATCACTAACCCAGTGTCTATAAAAAAAGGCTTGCAGAGGCTCACTGTATTCATAGGTTTCAATTTAACTGTTGTTTTGGAGGTCTGTGATCACCAGACATGCTTGTGTAATGTTGTCATAGAAATTACACATAACTGATGGAGTTTGACAAAGGACACATCATCAGATTGAAAGAAACAAAATGACTTTTTAATTCAAATTTTCCATCTTCTGGACCATTCTGATTCAACTGTGAGATGGGTTTCGGCCAGTAGATATGTGAATACACACATACATGGCAGATTTCAGATGCTCCATACAGAAAATCTCTGATTGTGAGACAAACATAAACAGCTGCAATGACATCTTTTATTCCCTTTTATTCCACAGATAGGTGAAAGCATATAACTACAAAGCTATCTTTCTACATTATGGCAGGAAACTAGAAGAGGCAAATTTGCATGCAAGGGAACTGCTATTGATGTTGCTATTAGCACCCCAGCATCATTGTCTTTGTTTGCAGTAGTACCACAACAGAGAAACATGAACTGCTATGGACTGGCAGCATATTGTCTTTTAGTGACAAAATCCAGTTTTTTTTGGACATGGTCAACTACCTATTAGAGAATAGAAGACCACTGGTGAGTGCTTCAATTTGCCTTTTGAGTGGCAGATTGCTTCCACTACTGTTATCTGGGAATCTATTTCATACAACAGTCAATCAACGTAGTAGTAGTGTGAAAAATTTATTGACAACACAGTGAATTCAGGAAATTCTGTACCTTTTTATGTTATCTTTTATGGCAGAGCTGCACCGATTTTCTAGCAAAATAATGATCAGCCACAGATACTTAAGGTTTCCCAGGAATGTCTACATCACATTGTCACACTTCCTTGGCCTGCTCAATGTCCAAATTTGTCACCCATTGAGCATTTGTGGGACAGATGGGATGCCAGCTTTGATCATGTGTGAGATCTGTAGTGACATTTGCAATATCTGTAGGCAAATCTGTTACAGAATAGTATATATGCCAATATGCTTCCATGTCCAACCACATTGCGACATGCATCCAGAAAAGAGGAGGTCCTACAAAGTACTAAATGTTTCTTTAAAAACTGTGCTGTTGTTCTACAGGAAAACCTTTGGTATGATATTGTAATCACTTATTACCATTACAATTACATTCATAATAATAAAGTTTCATTCAATTCTAATGCTTCCTTCTTGGTGCATAACTTATTTGTCAATGAGTGCATATAAGATATCTGAAACAAATAATTATTCATTCAATGTATTTAATATAACAAAGTAGCAATTGTAAATTGTATATTATATTGTGTGTTCTAGACTGTAAATAAATGTCTTTCTATTGTTGTGAGAAGCTATGTGGAAACTTCTTACAGACTATATGCACTTCTGTCTTCTTTTCCTTGGGTCCAAATTGTCAATCACTCAATTGAAAATTGCAACTGGTCAAATTGAATACTGACTCTAACACATTAACTTCAGCATGAATATTTCACGGTTCCTGCTCAAAGTTATGATTTCACCTGTCTACTAGGGCACCAGACACTGTAACATCTCTCTTCTTTTGTCATCCTTTCTCTTTGAGCACTAGCTCAAAGGTGACTTCCTTAGCCTTGTATGCCCTCAGGTAATCTCATATTTATAATGCTGGTGATTCCAGGAAGTGAGTGACCCTCACCTCCAAGAAAAAAGAATTAAGGAGATTAGAAACTTCTCAAAGTTGGAAAGAACAAAGAACAGGGAAAAATGTAAGAATAACAAAAAGACAAAAGCAGACAATATGGCATACAGCCACAAAGTTAAAAATTATTTCAAAAATTCAAATGAAAACTGTTATTAATTTCATACTTTTTATCAACTAACAATATATATTGCTAAATAATTTATATAAAATATTTTAGAATACATACCTGGCAGTGCCAATTTTATTTCTTTTTTAAAAAAATCAGAAACAAAGCCTTTTTGCCATAATATAGAACAACAAATTTCATAAATAATTTTCTTCAGACTGTTTGTAAAATCTTTGGCTTTTTCAGTAATCTAAAAATACAGATTTATTAATACAGTAAAAATCTCAATTTAAGGGACTTTAGATTTAACAAACAAAATTTTTGGGCTGTATGTCATATGGAAAAATAAATGCCCTGTTAATTTTAAAATATATTTTATATGTAATTAAATTAACATGTTATTTTTTTTGAATTCATGAGTCACTGTTCTTAACTTCAAGTCATAATGAGAGTATCTTGATATATCATCATCTGAAGAAAAATAAATAGGAAATATTTTTTGTGTTTCTGTCAAATGTAAATTTTGTTTTCTTTTTTTAAGAATATTATTTATTTGTTTGGTTAAATACAATTAAAGTGTATTTTCCAAAAAATGCTTGTTTGTTTATTTTCGTTTAAATTATATACTTGTTTACTACAGTCTCAGAACTACAATAAATACAGAAGCAATAATACAGAGAAAACTTTTCAGTAAAATTAAACTTCTCATACATTCTTAATTTTAATTACTTAAACATATCTATATAAGTAAAAACAAATAAAGTGACTAATTTGTCAATTTTTTAACCCATGCATTTTGGAGAACCTACTTTATTATATAACAAACACCTCCTCACCTGAATTAGTCATTAGATTGCAGTTTTACAGTATTTTTTCTATAATTTTTGATTATTAGTTGGATTATGCAGTGATTATTCTATCTTCTATGAATTGATCATTATTATTTATTAATTTTTAAAAGTTCGAACTGATTACGTGATTTCAAATCCCTGGATTTACAAAGAAAGCTTAATTTAACCAATGTTCTGCAAAGTTTTAGAACAGATTTACAATAGGACTTGGCCAACATAGCCATATTCAATCTATCTCAAAAACTGGATTTGTATAAATATATCACTTATAAAATACAGTTTATTTCATTACATAATAATTTATACAATTATTGTAATTATTTACAGAAAGCTCATAGTTTTTACTATTAAAAAAAATATTCATTACAAAATAAAGAAAAAAATTATATTTTATGTAATAAAAACAGATAAATCAGAGCCTTCTCATAGTATAAATACCAATTTTGTTATTATTTATTGAAAAAAGACATTTAGTCAAGAAGTATAAATGGATTAAAATCAATTTTAAAATTTACTTATCAAATATTTTAAAATTTTAGGAGTTTAAATGAAGCTTAAATTATTGTGAAAATTAATATCATGCTGAAATAGGTACTATAAATTTTGTTGTAAAATGACTATCTACATGGGCGTAGCCAGAGTTTTGTTATGGGGGCCTAGTGGAGGCCAACCTGACACAAAATTGAATTATTTCAAATTATTGTTCATTATTGGGCACCGAGCAAGCCGTTCACCTTTTTTTAGTATTCAAAACTTTTATTTTAGCTTTAGGTTTTTACAAATCGACTCAACACTTTTTCGGCTGTGATTTCCTGGGGAGGGCACCAGGTTCCCTGAGAGGGGCCGTGCCCACCCAGGCTCCCCCCCTCACTACGCCCATGACTATCTAGCAATAGAGTTAATATAATATCATTTGAAAATTTATATAAATATCAACAGCAAGGACAATGACATTATGAACAGATGAGTAAAATATGACAAACAATTAAGAAAGCACAGTTTAAAATCAGTTCTAAGGAAGCTAATTAAATTAATGAGAAATGTTTACTAAATGCACTTAAAAGCTGACAAATTAACATTAATACATGTACAATTTAAATATTCAATTAATGTTAGACAATTAAAATGATTATTAAGCTTACTATTTAACATTATTTTGGGGATGACTATCATTGCATTATGGCATTGCCAATGTAATTTTGTAACAAATGAATAATAATTCACATTTTTTTAAAATCATTTGCTAACTAAAATTCCTTGACTCTTAATTTTCATTCATTTGTTTAATTAAACTTTTATGTAACTTTTGAAGAGAGAAATTTACATTTGTGATAAACTGATTAATTAATGAATTAATACATAAAGTCCATATTTGTGTTAGATAAACCCCATTGCCTAGAAGTCTTTGTATGAAATATAAACCCTCCTCTCTTCTTACATCATACACCCCTTCCTCTACACATGTGTTCGGCAATCCCCTGTATCTTCCCAGCAGTTTGTTGCCTGGCAATGCTCATTTAACATGGGTGAAAACATTTGTACTTTGTGTATAATTTTCTCACTGGTTTGTTAGGTTTTTGCAGTGTTTATTTTTGATAAACTATATAATAAAACTTCAGATATATAAATATTTTATTTTAAATAAAATTAAATTACAAAAATGATAAAATTTGAAAATTGCAAACATTATATGTAAACAAAATACAATAATGAAATAACTATAATTTATTTGCTATATTATATAAAAGAAATTAAAACATTTTAAAATATCTCTTACTTGTTCTATGTTTTCTAAGGCTAATTTCTCAAATTTCTGAAGAGAATAAGTTGTCTTTTTATCAATATTAAATAATTGTTTCTGACTGAAGTCAAAACAGCAACTGTATGCTGATAAAAGAGTTGGACATAGAGACTAAAAAAATTAATTAAATGTAATTAAAATTTGTTTGATTTTAATATTGTTAACAAAACTGACATTTAGATAATTGAAATCATACACTATTCTAATGTTGTATTGAATATTTGATTAAAGTAACTTTAAAATTTTAAAAATAATATAATTTTTATTTATTTATTTAATCAGAGCTGTCTATAGACAATAGATTTCCATCCCATATAACAAAATTACCCAACATTACAATAAAATACATTTAAAATTAACAAAAAATATAAGATATACATAAAAATAAAAGAAAGACACATTGATAATAAAAAATAAAAATCATACATTATATAAAAATCATTGGCATAAATGTTTGTATTTTATAAAGTCAATTTAATAACTTTAATAAATCATTTATATCTGTAATAATTTCTGAGTAATAATAATTGTTAATGTGGTAATATATCAACTTCATTTGTACAGATATCTTTTATTAAAAAAATAAACATTCTTAATTTATAATTTTTTTATAAAAAATAAAAATTCCCAAATAAAAGTTGATGTCAGAATTGCCAAGTATCTGTATAAGCACTTAGTAGTGATAACAAATTATTCATAAACAAACTTCTGCTTTGCATTGCAGGTCATGTAATTTCAATTAAAAAATTTTTCACTCAACAAAGTTAGATACATAACAGGCATGATCCTACTACTAACAGGAAAAGTATGATGTACAGGGGCAAAACACTACTAAATTCCATAGCAAATGTGCTATCTGTCGCAGTAATGGAGTAATGGATCATGTATTTTGTTCTATATCATTATTGCAGTAATTCAGTTAATATAATATATTATATATTTTTTAAAATTCAATCCTGTTTGACGAGACTATGTCTCATCTCTATAATTGCACTGCTGTCAATGGCTGCACACCTTAGAGGTAAGTCAGGAGTTGCAATTTGGCACAGAGTATTTGCTACCCAAATCATGCATACATAAAATAAACCAGACTTGTAGGTAGTCAGGGGACTGAGAACCAGGTCAAAATAAAATACAAAATGCTGAGACTGTTTCTACAAACAGGCACAAGTGTGAGATTTGTGCATGTGTTGCTAGACTCTCCAAGAGATAGTCTCGTCCCAAGAATGGCTTTGCCGTTTTACTTGTTTGTAAGAATTATATTTAGTTAATTATTTTGTTAAATTTTTTCCAACAGATGGTGCTACATATAAAGCCAGCAATCAAATGTACACAGAAATTAATTTATTTATAGAAATCAAGTTGATAATTTGAGGTGGGATGTACAACATTATCTAAGTTAGAAGTTACAAACATAACTGTAGAGTTTTGTAGTAATTGGTCAAACAGCCTAGACATGTATAGCAAACAAACAAACAAAAAGATCTTCATTTATATATATATATATAAAAGTATAATAATATTAAAAAATGTAGAATAAAAATAATTCTAAATAATTCATTTTAATACCTAAATTATTAGGGGAACCTGCCAAAATATATCATTTATATAAGGATCTGCTTTCAAAGCTTTAGAATCACTGTTCTAGAATAACAGATTTAAAAGAATGTTCTCAATCAGTAATCCAAACAATTGGTCAGTACAACAGTGTGAACAAACTGGATCGTGAATGCATATGATTGTAGGCCAGATGGCCGAACGGTCAAAGTGGCAGCCTACTGCTCTGGGGGACCCGGGATCGAATCCGAATGGGTCAAGGAATCCCCAGGAATTTTTCGGGGGGGGCGATTCGTTCAGATATGTCGGGCCCTGTCCCTCACCACCCGGTCGCCTCGTGGGCCTGGCCAAACCCATAATGGGCCTGTTATAAGAGGCCCTCTTAAGCTTAGTTCACACTGAGTGCGATTCGCTAGCGAAAGCGAAAAACAGAGCAAATAACCGGTCAAACATGACTTGTTTGACGGGTTATTCAGTGTGAACTAAGCTTTAGTGCCCACAGGGCAGAAAGAGTATTATATATATACATAAAAAAAAAATGCATATGATTGGGAATAAAGTTTGATGATAATTTCTAGCAGTTCATACACAAGTAAACTGTTTATATTCTGGATTGCGCACACAATTAAAATTTCAAGAAATATTAAATCTATAGAAAATATTTTATATCAATTAAGATTAATAATTTTATTTGAATCTTCACAGCCATAAAAATAAAATAATTCATTATCCAAGAAGTATTATCATAAAATTTCAAAACTTATCATTCAAAATTATAAAGTAATTATTTTGAAATATTCTATAAAATAAACATAATATACAGTAAATTACTGTTATAATTAAACTGAAAAGTAAAAGAATTTTACTTACAGAATCTAACATAAATAAATTTCTTTTTAAATACGCACAATTTGAATTAATCTTACGAGTACGTACTTTTTTCTTCCAAGCATTAAAAATTTTCTGTAATCCAAATTTTGTAAATGTTTCCAACTAAAATAAATAAAACATGTTTTTAAAATAACTGACAAAAGTACAAAATTTAAAATAATTGGTATACATATATAAACATCTAAAAACCTGATATTTTTGTACTAAGCCAAACAATTGCCATATTTTTTGGGCTACTTTACTTTATATTAATGATTAAATATTACATAATTTGGTACTAGAGGTATGCATTAGGCACCATCTCTTATTAAATTTAATAATTATAATTAATATATATTAAATAACTTAAAATATTATGGAAGAAAGTACTAAGGATGGTTATATCCAAATTGAAATATTTCTGGGAATGGAGGATCAGATGGTGGTCTGGATAGCATAACTGGCAGCACATCTGCACAGTAAGTGTGAGTTGTAGATTCTAGTCCTGCTCTGAGCAGATTCTTTTCTTTCAGAATATTCTAAATTATTTAATATACAGGGTGTTTTTTTTAAACTGACGGTACTCAGAGACATCTGTAGAGCAATCTAACAGCCGGACTGTTGCCAAATTTGGGAGAGTGACTAAGGACGACATGGGAAAGAGACTCCGCAAAGAAAAAAGTAATACCCAAATTCGCTAATAGGGGTGGATTTGGTGCTGCTGTAGCAAAACAGCTAAAAATTTGCATAAAACTTAACTGCAATTAATGAACACACAAATGAATAATCAGATAGAGGTTTCAGTGCAATAATGAAAGTTTAATTAATCAGCAAATAATCTTCTCCCTCCTTCAATGTGACAACAGTCCTGCTGGACAACACATTGCATCTTGAACACCGTGTTCTCTATGGCCGAACGTAACATGTCTGCAGGAATGTTCATTACAGTTCGAGAAATGATGTCCTTCGAGGTCATCAAGTTGGGGACACCACCAAGATAGACCTTGGACTTTAAGTAACTCCACAAAAAAAAGTCACATGGGTTAGATCCGCAAGTTAGAACCTTCAATGAGTGCAATCGCAACATCACAAACTGTCTGTATAGACACTAGTTTTTGCCCTCTACCAGGCAGAACTGCTAAGGATGCTGTCTCTTCAAATTTCTTTATCAAGTCTTTCAATGCATTAATTGATAGAGGATCTTTGCGCAGGTTGTTACAGATTCTAAACTCACGAAGAGTGCCTGGTGCACTCGATTGGTTAAGATAATAAAGTTTCAAAAGCAATGCATGCTGAGGTAACGAAAGGTGCATGTTGAACTCTGCTGAAGTCCGGAATGTGCTTCAACTTTTGTCCTTGTCTTTTAAGCTCAAATTAGGTGGTGCTGCTGTCAACCACATCATTGTGAACTTGGATTTTGAGGTGTTACCAGTGTGTTATGCAAATTCTTAGCTATAGCAGCGCCAAATCCACCCCTACTGGCGAATTTGGGTACTACTTTTTTTCTGTGCGAAATCTCTTTCCATTGTCATCCTTAGTCACTCTCCCAAATTTGGCAACAGTCCGGCTGTTAGATTGCTCTTGCCATCTGCAAGACGGCAGATGGCCCAGACCACTACATCTACAATTGCATCTGTCTAGCTAAGGAAAGACTTGCTATCAAACTTACGGCACGTAGCCTTGATATCTCCTGGCCATGTCAACAGACAGAACTCTTGAAGCACAAGGAACTGTATGCAGCCTTCCTCAACCTCATGCACGCCTATGAGCTCATAGCTCCCACCACCACCAGTGAATAGTTCTTAAGCAGCTCTGTGCTATTCCAGCACCTCCGCCTTGGCTTATTGTATATATTGTACATATGTCAGCATATTAGTCCTTGTAACGTTTTGTCTCGTTCTACTCTTGTAAAAACAACAATGCTCATGCAATTAATTGTATTTATTGTATTAACTATTGTACATTATCTCAATCTTAATCATACGTATGCATAATTGTAAACATCCTAATGTAACTTATGTTATGTCTAATATCCATAGACGTAGTGATGTCATTCTATGATATGATGCTGTACTGTTAATTAATTTACCGTAACCTGTATATTATTTTAATTTTGTTTGTAATCATGTTTTGTTATATTTTTTTCTTTATAACTTGCAATCTCAGTGCATCTCTTTCGTCTTGCAATATGAATTGAATTGTTTCATCGTAATTATTGTACTTGAATCTTACTCAATCTTACATTACTCTGTATTCACTATAAAAACATACTGTCATCTCATCGTTCAAACTTCATGTATTTTATTCCCGGTAGTGCCATGCAGAACTGGATATGTACAAATTTTGATACGTAATAAAAGATATTGAATGAATGAATGAATGTTAGATTGCTCTACAGATGTCCCTTAGTACCGTCAGTTTAAAAAAACACCCTGTATATTAATTTAATTATAATTATTAAATTTAATAGCACCTAATGCCTATCTCTAGTACCAAATCACATAATACTTAGTCGTTAATAATAGCAGTAGACCGAAAATTCAGCAATCATTTGACTTACAGTCGACCCCCATATAAGATCATTGATTATTCCGTTTTATATGAATTCCATGTTGTACAAGTCACTTAAATTTTACAAATACGTGAGCCGTTCACAGCCTGGTACACGTATTTGTAAAATCTAAGTGACTCGTACAACATGGAATTCATATAAAACGGAATAATCAATGATCTTATACGGGGGTTGACTGTATTATAAAAATAATTGATTTCTTCATTAACATATTTTCAGATCATATTATTTATTAACAAATTTAATTCTACAGTTTTCAGAATTCTTAGAACCAATTTTAGCAAATTTAATATATCGTAGCTTATATCATAAAATAATTTAAAATTAACAAGTAAAAAAAATTAAAAATGAAGATTAATTGCTATTTTCTATTTTAATGTCATTGTATTTGAAATTTTTTTATTATTTTATAATTGACAAATGCTTGAAATTGAAAAACTGTATATGTGAAAATATTTCCAGCAAAATAATAAATTTATAAACACAACCACAAAATCTTAAAAATGTCATGCAAATTTTGAAATTTCAGCATAATTGTTTGATGAATATATGTATCACTGTTTTCTTTAGAATAAAACATAGTTAAAACTCAATTAATGGCACCATTTGCTCATCTTTGGAATCAAAACTAAATCAAGTTACCTCAGATAGAAAGAATTATATATAGTAATAAGGCTTACAAGTTTAAAGCTAAACATCTGAAAATGACATAATTTTCAATGTCATTTGTGATGCAAAATCATACATTTAATAATTCACAGATACTAAAAGATTCTTTATTTAATATTTGGAGCATCTATTAATTACATGTACAGTTTTTGAGCCACTTTTGACACTCTTCCTTCCTGTTTGTACAATGATGTACTTTTTACAAACTCCTTCCATTTAATTATGTGTACAACAGTTCAATAATCCCCAGACATTAAAAAAATGACTTAGAAAAGTTCTCAAATATTTTCTAACTGACAATTTATTCACATGACTAATAAAAAAGCTTATAAGAACAAGTTTAAATCCTACTAATACCATTAAAAAAAGTTCAAGTAAACAATGCCCTAATTCCCTCCCTCCCCATTGTGTACAATGATGTACTGTACCTTTCATAACTCTCTTCAACTATATATGCAATTAATGGACAACGTCTTTATGAATAAGATCTGTTCAAATGCATTCATTGGCAATTTACAAGGCAGTGCTATTTAAAAAAGCACTGTATCAAAGTTTGACTGTATAGCCATTAAATTACTACTTTCCAAAAAGTTTCACAGTATCTCTATTCATCATAAAAAATAGCAAAATTATTCTACACATAACATATCCTTCTTCTGCACAAATGTATAATATTTTCATGTTTCAAGTTTTTTATTTTAATGTAAAAATATTTACATTGAAAATAATGAAGAGTCGTGTATCTAACTGAATATCAACTACAACTATAACTAATTTCAATTAAATTGAAATTACATTTGTATCCAGTTAGAAGTGAAATTGATATATTTGAGAATAAAAATACAGTAGAGCGTTGATTTTCCGAAAGTCAATCATCCGAAACATCAATCATCCAAAAGAATTCCAGTCGGCAAATTTAAATTTTCGCCAGTGCTGTGGCGCTTCAATCTTTGGCTATGTCTTGGGCTACTCAAATATTTTACGTTTTTGATACTAAATTAACATCTGAAGTATAATTTTTTATTATTTTTATATTTTTCAATATATTTATTTTGTTTGTACAAAATAAAAAAA
>NW_019385503.1:12127-21671 GCF_000671375.1 Centruroides sculpturatus | reverse complement strand
AATTAATAATAATAATAATAATAATAATAATAATAATAAATTGTTTTAATATGTTTTAAATTGAAACATTATTATTAACATATTAAAACAAATAACATGAGATATGAGAGAGAAATTTAATTTTCATATAGAAAAAGGAATAATTTTTTAATTTTATAAAAAAACAAGTTTTTGTATTTTGTAAGTGTAGTATGCCTGCCATTTTACTTGTATTGAATGTACTATAATATCTGATAATAGTTTTATTGTGGTTTAATAAAACTCAACTTAATATTAAATCAAAATATATACCTTTATTAATGATACTTACCTTTCTCAATCTATGATATAAACTATATTCTCTTAGCCACTCTTGTAAAGATAAAAATTCTGATTCTTTTCCTGCTACTCGAGTAACACCATGAGAACTAATGGTCAGATAATCTTTTCGGTCAACATCTTGAAAACTTCCAATTCTGAAAATTATTTTTAGAATAATTTAAAAATCATTTTAATTTAAATACATGTAATTCAAATAAAATAAAACTGAGAAAATTAAAATAGTATAGTTAATTCAACATAATTATATAAAAAATATACAATTTTACTATGAAAAATGAACTCATACTTGGATTATCAATATTTTATTATAGAGTACAATAGCACTTTACAGGAAAGCTCTACCACATTTAATGTTAAAGTGCTAACTTTGACCCTTAATATTTCCAAGACCAATGCACTGATCTGACCAAGAAATTTAAAATATTTAGTGTCCACAATGAGTATTGCGAACATATTAAATTTTGAATAAATTTATTGGATTGTTTTTGACTTAGGTGATCAGCATTTTGTCACCTCGATTTACAAGAGAGAATAGCAACACCAAGCTATGAAACAATGTAGGAGTCTGAATATGGTTAATAACTCATTTGAAAGTTGATGACCTCATATTTGCCCTTTTGTAGGTTTTATTTAAAAATACTCAGTATTTATAAAATAAGAGCCTTTTTTTTAAATTTTAACACATTATTGGTCAACTTGCTATCATGTGATATGAAAGCTTAGGCTATCGTGTGACTGTCACATGAAAATAGAATTATCATGTGATTTCAGATAATTATTATGACTTCATGTCTTGTGATTACTTTTGACGTATTATTAACACAAACCTAATGATTTAAAAACAGAGTATTTATAAAATAATATCCCATCTTTTAAATTTTAGAATATTATCAGTCAATCAGTTATCATGTGACATTGTGTACTGCAGACTATCAAGTGACTATCGGGTGAATATAGAATTATGAAAACTATTCTATTATTAACTCATTGATCACTAAAAAATATTTAAAATCCCATAAAAAAAAACTGGTAGAACTATGTTGAAAAGAAAGCTCAATGAAAACATCTAAATAAAGGAAACTTTTGAAAGTTGTGGCATAAGAATACCAGAACCAAATTTGACAGTAAGACTCAACATGTAAATAAAGTGAATGTTATACAGACTACAACTACAGGAAGTTTTGAATGATGCAATGTCACCATGATAATAAATTGGAAATTATCATAGAAAAAGACAGCTTTACTTTGTGTCTTAATGGTCAAAAATAAATCAAACAAAAAATACAGTGGAACCCCGGTTAACAAACTTACTCCATTCGTTAACTGAATTGTTCATTAACCAAAGCAATTTTCCCCATAGAAATTAATGCAAATGCAATTAATCCGTTCTAGTCTCCGAAATTTTTGTGATTTTATTTGTAATATACAGTAATTTTCTTTGATGAAAATGTAGGAAAACGTAGTATCTATCATTACAGCAACAAACATGTAAACTTTGTTTAATAAAATAGCACTACATATCTTCGTTTGTTGTAGTTGGTGGCAAAAAGTGGAGATGTACGAATCTTAATGCTTAGAAGGGGAATCCCTTCCAAAAAAATAACGGGTAGCACTTCATCGAAAGATTCTTCGAGTCAGAGTCAAAGTCTCTTTTGGTAAAAAAAACCCACCAGTGGCTAAGTGGTCTTCGTACCTTGAACACGGGGAGTTCATTCGTGGGTTCACATCTCACTCAGACGGGCTGGCCACGTGGAGTTTTCCGAGTTTTTTCTACATCTATAACGCCTAAATAGGGGCCAGTTTCCCTTAAAAACACCTCCCAGAAGGCATTCCCCCTAGGCAGATCGCCCAAGTGTTGCATTGCCATAACTTAACAAACAAACAAACTCTTTCCGTAAGGAACAAGAAATTGATCTAAAGTTGATCGTCTTACTCTTTTAATCAAAATTTTTCTCAGATGCAATAGTGCATTGTTGTTTATATTGCGTTGTCGTTTTTTATTGCCACTATGACTTTTTAAAGAAAAAAGTCATAG
Organism: Centruroides sculpturatus; assembly: GCF_000671375.1. Taxonomy (NCBI): domain Eukaryota; kingdom Metazoa; phylum Arthropoda; class Arachnida; order Scorpiones; family Buthidae; genus Centruroides; species Centruroides sculpturatus. The sequence goes on along the minus strand of NW_019385503.1, from coordinate 19,315 downwards.
TGGCAATAAAAAACGACAACACAATATAAACTTGGATGCCATATTGATTAAATATAAAAATCACAAATTTGAAAAAAGAAGTATAGCACAAACACTCGGAAAAGCAATGCTTAACTCGCGCATGCCTAATATCAACTAAAATTTCACACAAAATACCGTTACGTTCGTTATCCGAGACAAAATTTTTCAAAATAAAAGTTTGTTAACCGATTTGGTCGTTAACTAGGATGTTCGTTAACCAGGGTTCCACTGTAATATAAAGTGATAAAAATAATTAGAGAAAAGTGTTCCAAATACATTTTTGATATTTTTTTTATAAAACATTAAAGTTTTAATTTAATATTTATTCAAATTTTGAATCTTTATAATTAGCAAATCTTGAAATCATAAACAGATAAATGTATAAAAATGTCAATAAAAATTTCTATTTTATTATTATTAAACCATTTCTTGCCCAATTATGTCTATTATATATATATTAAACTATGTTGTATTTGAATATAAGGCTTATCATACATATGGCACACTATTATACTAAATTACCATAGTATATACAATTTAGACCATTTTATTTATTGACATATCCAAAATGCATTTCAGCTATCTGCTTAGCCCTCTTCAGTTGGATATAAGCCTACAGTACAGAAAAATGTTTTGAGACAATACAGAACTGTAACATCAACATGTATACAAACACGTTTAAAAATTGACAAAACTAGTTAAAATATGGCCTTTACAACTATTAAAATAACATTAGAATTTGGCACCAATCACATTTAACCAAATTAAACTATCAACAACATTCCATGCTTTCATGTACTGTGCATCTTATGAATGGAATGTTGTCATGGTCTGTACATGTATGACCCTTTTTAGAAAAAAAAACCCTTAAAAAACAAAAAAGAAGGTAGAAATGCTGCCAACCATTCTTTTCTCAATCTACTTAATTTTCTTAACATTTTTACTAACCCAGCTATCTAACTCTTTGGGCCTAATAGATCTAAATTTTAGAAACAGACCTTAGAAATATGTTTAAATTAAGTTTTTTATATTTTTTCGTCACACGTTTTGAGTAATTTTTTTTTTGGTTTGAGTTGTGCCATTTTATTTTTTGTATGTAAAGAAAAACAAAATTGATAGATATGTCTGCTACATAAATAATTGTAAGCATCATGTTTGAATTCATAATAACTTGAATCATACTTGTATCTATATAATTTTTTTAAAATTTTGTACCATTTTTTAGATGTATACTGAAGAAGAATCACTAAATATCATGATTTGAAATACATTTATACTAGTGAGAAAAAAATGACATGTCAAAAATAGCATAGTTACTTGAGTTGCTATGAGTCAGACAATTGGAATTTGAAACAGAATATTGTACCAAAAATTTGGTTTATGAATTAAGAGAGAAGTAAGAGAATATACTCATACTCTGAATCCATATAAGATAATTTTTAAAAAAATTGTTGTCCAAACCAAAATAGTATTTTTGTATGTTATTAGTAAAAGATACTGTTAATAAAAATCTAAAGAAAATTTTCAATTTTTTTCCCCAGCTTACAATAGTGTTATACACTACATCAATTTAGTGCCATTTTCACTTCTCCTTTTCATTCTCATAAAGTATGAACCAGGTTTTAATCAAAAGTTTATAATATTAAATATAATATTTTATTTAATTTATAATTAATATAATAACCTTAATATTCTATTAACTATAATTTTCTATATTAATTATTAAACATTTTAAAACTTTAAAACAAAATTTATTCAAAAAAACCCACAAAAGGTTGGAAAATAATATAACAACTTACAGAAACCTTCTGTACTTATTCCAGCAGGTACGTTTATTAGAAAAACTAATGCTTTCAGCCACTTTCACAAAGCATTCGATTTATGGAATATATAATAACCTGAGGAAGGTCTCTGAAAGTGACCAAAAACATTTTGTTTTTTCCAATAAATATACCTGCTGGAATAAGTACAAAAAGTGTCTGTGAGTTGTTAATTTATTCAATTTCTGGTTATATTGATTTAAATCAATGTTATAAAATCAACAAATTATAAATAATTAAATATTAGCTTTATAATTGATTAAGTAATATTTTTAGATACATAAGTATTAAGCAATGAAGTCAGGAAAATATTTACATGAACCAGATAAATCAAATTTCTTTCTTTAATACAGTGGTGCCTCGTATAACGTAGGCCTCGAATAACGGACGCTGCGAATAACGGACTTTCCGTTCGGCAGTTACGTGAGACACACAATGGACTTTTTTCGAACAAGTGCGAATGATGTTTCCACTCTTTTGCCGTTGCCAATGACAATCTGCTATTTTTAGGATATATTAGTATTATTAGAATGTATTATTAGTATATCTGAAGTAGAAATGTAATGTAATATATGTTGATGATTTAAATAAACATTAAATGTAATGTAATACAGTATATGTTGACGATTCAAATAAACGAAATGTAATTGTGTAGATGCCGAGGTGGCGGGACGAAAAGAGGTTGTAAAAAACAAACGGAGCGAGAGTAGCTCGTAGAAGTGTTTAGTGATCTTAATTAATAAAGAATTATTCGTATCATATAATCTGGCAAGTTAAGTCATTTATAATGCATCATGGCTTCTAAAAAAACAGAAAGGTGATTTCAATTGAAACAAAGCAAGAAATCATCAGGAGTGAAAGTTGACAAAAACTTTCTTGTCGAATGGGGAGAGGTTCAGGAGTTTACCAACACTCATTATCCAAACAGAGCTGAGGCCAACAGGATCAATGATCTCTACGATGACACCTTTGTCCGTCATTTCCGACAGGTGTTAAAGAAGAAAGAGAAACAGACCACCTTGGTCATGTTTTTCAAGAAGCCAGCGGGCAAAAAACAAAGGATGGAACAAGAGAAGTTGACCCTGCAAGTTCCGGTAGCCTCTCCTGAATCTGACTCCGATTAAAAAACAATAAAAAAAGACCCGCTGCAATGTGTAAAAAGTCTGTATCTGTATGAATGTGTAAAGAAAGTGTTCTTCCTCCTCCTCCTCACAACATCTGACTACCCGGCATAATTGGTGTCTGCTTCATTTTCATTTTTTATGGTACAGTACGGTTATTTTATGCTGGAAACGAATTATATGTTTTAACATGTATTTCTATGGAAAAATGCGTTTCGTATAACGGACGTTTCACTTAACGGACATACACCTGGAACGGATTAAGTATGTTGTATGAGGCACCACTGTATTTGATTTCAGTATATAATAAAATTTTTGAATATGCAAATTCAGATGAGTTCCAAGCTATTTTATGCAAAAATTATTCACAAAAACTTACTTCTTTTGCTCTATTAGTGTATTTGTTATATTTTATTCTACTTACTTTAAATAATATGGATTATAATTCACATCATCTTTTGACATCATTGGAACAAGATATAAAAACTCAATGGATGGATTTTCTTTGCATATCCTAATCCATTCTAAAGGATCGGTAATGCCATAATAGTCAACTGCACCTAAAAATGATTAAATTATGTATTAATATTGTAATTATTAAATTATTATTTTATAGTTTCAAATAAAATTAAAAATAAAATTTAACATGAAAATTATCATTTAATGTATATAACTAACTATAAAAATAATAACTAACATATATTAAGTAAATATAAGTAATCATTCTTGCATCAGTTAGCTTCAAAACCAAAATCTTAAATTATAAAATAGTTTTTGATTAATATAGTTCTAAATTTATTTAAATTTTACATTAAATTTTAATTGTCATCTATCATCAGTAAAAACTATGTAATTTTTAACTAAACAAAATGTAATATTAAAAAATCATAATTTGTTTCTAGAAACAATTAATCATTCAATATATTATAGAAACTATTTTTTATGTTGTACAGTACATAAGATTGAGGTAATGGTTACAAAATTAAGGTTATGAGCAAGCTAAGCTGAAGATGGTATTCTCAATAATATCCCAACACTGGAAGAAGTCCACTAGCAAAGGCTTGTCATCATAAGTTAAAGAAGTCATAACTGAGCATCTGCAAGATTTAACAACTAGCTTCAGAGATTATTTCCCAGTGTCAAATCCTGAAAACTCAGGGATAAATATTATTGAATATGATGAGGTACAATTAACAACTCATTCTGAGGAGGAGTAAGATAAGCTTGCTGATATGATCTGTGATGATGTGTCAAAAATATTTTTAAAAGAATGCACACTTGATGAATTCTGGGTGAAGGTATTTTCTGATTATGAGAAATTAGGTGAAAAAGCTTTGAAATATCTAGTTCCAGTTTGTTCCATATATCTTTGTGAACAAGCACAGAAACTGTCTTGATGTTGATTTAAGATTAAAATTAGGAAATATTGACCAGATGTGAAAGGAACTGTACAAAACAAAAAGAGGCATGATTTCTCCCATGATATTTTGATTGAACATCTGCTATACTGTACATGTCATATTTTTTAATTTGTTATAAATAAGAGTTATTAGAGGAGGTTATAAAGGTTAAATATTACAAAAAAATTCAAAACAAACAAATTATACTTGTATGTTTTGAATATTGCTACTTATATCTCAATTACAGATACCTATATAGATATCAAACCTTTCAAAAATTATGGTGCCCTGGCTTATCTTTAAAACAAAAGGGGTTTCTCAGCTTTCAGCTAATTGGGAACCACTGCCTTAGGTGATTACAATTTTTGCAGTTTTTCCCCCTAACCCTGTTCAGCAAGTGTCAATTATCAGTAATCTATTCTTTACAACAAACACAAATAGTTCCTTAAACCCACTCAATTCAAAAATCTTACTATATGTTGACAATATCAAACTCATCAATAATGATCCAATAACTTTACAAAAAGACAATTATGTTAGCCAATAGACTAGAAAAATTAAATTTTAAAATCAATATCTCCAAATCTGCCATTATAGTATGTGTTATTCATTATTATGCTCGCCATTCAGTTTTCCATTTATGGTTAACAATCAGTCAAGACTAAACGAACATGATTAACAACTTAGGAATAATTTTCAATTAAAAAATAAGTTAACTTTTAAACCACATATAGACAAAATACTAAAATTTATCTATTTGCAGAGGAATTATGTGAAACACTAAACATCCATTTTTTCTCATTGAATACTGCTTATCTTAAATTAGATACTTTTCAAAACAAAACAGACTACTACTGCCTGTCAAATATTCTAATATTTGCACACATATGCATACTAATTAATAAAAATGACAAAAACAGCTGTTATGTGCACTTTAAAACTTACTAGGTAGGTTAATAATAAGCATTTACACAATCTGAAAAGATATTTAAGTGGAGAAAAGCAAAAACACAATGCACAGGGGAATTTATCAATAGTTCTTTAAACAACAACTATCCACACATCAAAGCACAGAACCAATGAACCAGACAACTCAGCCATTGTAGCTTCTTGCTTAGTGTTTACATTAATTATGATGCTTAAATAAGAAAAAAAATCCTGTTTTTTTGGCTTTTTTTATAGAAACAAAGAAAAACAGAGTTTCAGTACATTTATCAAAAAAGCATTCTCTATAAAATGGTATATATTCTATTAAAAAGTGGCATTGGAAATTCACAATCTTGTAAGTTTTTAGAGTTATAAAGCCATTGTGTATTTTTATTATTTTTTTGTATGTTTATGTCAGGTTTGTATTCTCTTTTTTGCTCATAATTTTTACCCTTTTTTATTTTTAATTGGAGTTGTTATTTATTGTTCTTTTGAAGGAGGCAATCATTGCTCTACAGCATCACCATTGTAATTTTGCAATAAATATGTAAATAAAATAAGCAATTATTTAATCATACTCTTAATTTATTCAATTTAAAATATATGTTCTCAATCTCAAATTTGTAGTGTCTTATCCCTGTACATTATACTTTTCCTGATAACAACAGTGTCATGCTATTCATCAATGTAACTCCATTCGGGGGAAAATTTTTGAATTGAATTTACATTATTTCTGGTCTAGACTGAAAGTTCATATATAGTTAATCAGTGCCTCCTGCCCTTAAGCTTTCCATATCTGGTCTCAAATTTCATCTATCTAACACTGTTCTTGAGATTAAGGAAGGACATACAAACAGTAAGAATTTATATTCTACAATTTTTTCAAATTTTAGCCCAATAAATAAATTTGTATGTACTAATCTCTATATATAAAAATGAATGTATGTATGTCTGTGTGTGTGTCCTTCATGCATTACCACACCGTTTATCCGATTGCCGTGAAACATTGGGAAGTTGTTTAATATACTCCAGCGAAGGTTTGTGGCATAGTATGATTTCCATTAAGCTTTGAGAAGTTTTTTTTTAATACACTCCCACGAAGGTTTCTGGCATTTACCCTACGATAGATGGCACGCGTTTACACGAGCATTCGAGCACAGTGTGTTCATTCGATTTCAAATTGTGAAGACCATTTCCCCCCTCCAAAAAATATCTCTATATATGCATTTATTATTTACGATATTTGTTACAATTTTTGTTTAATTACTTTATTTCAACTTATTTTTGCTAATTACGTAATCGCTCGAACTTTGTTAAAGCCTTAACTGTATCATGAACAACAACTGAAGTTGTAGAAGGAAATTCGTCTATTTTACCGATCTAGGGATCCCCCTTTTCCAAATTTTAATATTGACTCAAAATAATTTAAAAAGACAAATTACAATAAAATGGTTTATTATCCAACTACGAGAAATTTCACAACATGCCAAGGAAGTGAGGAAGGAGCAATTAAATAATCAAAATTATGAAGGATTAAAAAAAATATATAAAAATGGGGAATATCGCACTTCTAACAATCTCTGCGAGTATGTGGGCTAAATTTAAAGAATCCGTGTTTCTCGCTTGGACAACTGTATGTGGCCAACTCACATGTCGGAAAACCTTTTGATTTATTCGTGTACGCACCAGACGGAAAAACAAAAAATATCGTGTATCCACAAAGCACTCCAATAAATAAATAAAATTGAAACGACACTTTGAAATGTTTTCCCGATGAAAATGAATAATAATAATAAGTTTCAATAAAAATGATGAAATGTAAATTTAATTTTATCATAACGAGTTTGCTTGAATTTCCTTTCTTCTGAGATCGCAGCAATGCGCGACGGGTAAGCTAGT
>NW_019385503.1:0-5616 GCF_000671375.1 Centruroides sculpturatus | reverse complement strand
GTTCATAGACATCTACAACAAATCGGAAAAGTTTCAAAGCTAGGAAAATGGATACCACATGAACTGTCAATAGCTAACTGACAACAACGTCAACTGCTCAACTCAAAAGCTTCAACTGGGAAATTTTACCTCATCCACCATATTTGCCAGATATTGCTCCCAGTGATTATCATCTTTTTCGGAGTTTGCAGAATTTTTTAAAAGGAAAAACTTTTGAGGATGAGAACAATGTAAAAAAGGCTATTTCTGAATATTTTGATTCAAAACCAAAATCATTTTACAAAGACGGGATTAAAAAGCTATCATCAAGATGGCAAGAAATTGTACAAATAATGGTGAATACATTATAGATTGAAATAAAATTTAATTTAAATTTTTTGTTGCTTTTTTTGTAGATAAAAATGCGCACGAACTTATGGACTGACCTGATATAATTATAAAAGTGATTTTGATATGTAAAATTTTACACCTTTGTTCTTGGGATGTTTCTGTCTTTTTGTATTGATGCAGTACTGTATTCTATAATCTACTTACAAAAAACTCCCCAAAAATTAAATAATTGAAAAAAAATTTTTAATGTAATTATTTGTCTGCAAGCTTTGCTCTCCTTGGAAAATTGTGTGTGGATGCCCACACTTGCCAGTCAGAATAAAATATTATTTATTAGAGAAACATATGTAAATTATTATATAAAATATTATGTTTAAATAAAATACAAAAGTAAATTTGATAAAACATTTATGGTTAAAAATTTCCTTATTTGTTATAAGACAATATATATACATTTGTTTTTTGTAAACAAAGACATGTCAAATCTTGCACTTGTACACAATGCATGTCATTTATATGTTGCAATAACCTTGTAAGCTTTGCAGTTAATTTTAGAAACATAACACTAATGTTTTCAATCCACCCTAGGACTGTCTTCAGGTGTGCTATAAAAATTTTCTGGTGCTATCTGAGTTCAATTTAGCTTCCGATTTTAAACATTCCAGTTTCAAATGTTTCTATCTTCTAGTGTTATGTTTCTAAAATTAACTGCAAGTTATACAAGGTTAGTGTGACGTATTTGTATTAACTATTTGTTCGTCGGATGGATTTGAATGCATGTCATTTTCATTTTTTTTTTTTTTCAAAGGATATTTACTATTAAAATATAAACTTATTGCACTTAGATAAATTTCATATACCATAAAACTTTAATTTAGCAATTCATTTGCCTCCAAAATTGGTGTAAAATCAAGTGTGGAGCTAAACTTAAGTATTTTTTAAAAAATAACAATTATATATAGTAATATGATATGTACTATACATACATTTTCAATTTGAAGGTTGAAAGATATATGATTTAACATTAACAACTTCATTTACAATGCAAAATTATACATTTGATAACTTACATATGGACAGTTTATTATGAAAGTGGCATAAGTCTGTTTTTTCCTGTATCAAGATATTTAAGGGTTTACATTTCAAACAATTCAAATCTATTGAATTTATGCAAAATCTACCAAAAATTTACGACTACACCCACTAATTTTAGTTGTCACATTCTAGCAACACTAACCTACTGTTATGGGAGCCACACACAAATATTAAGCTCAAAAGAAACCAATAAAAGTTGAGAAACACTGATCTAATGTATATAGTTGTTATGTACTGTATGTAAACCTCCAGGGGATAACCCACACCAAATTGCTCCTTTACCTAGTTAGGCAACCCTGCACCTCTGACCTTTGTCATGTTCTGTTGTCTCCAGTCAGTTGTGCGTTAGCTGTTGTAACACTTAGATCTGGAGGCACAAAGTTACGTTTGTATTATAATAAAGTTAATTATATATGTTATATGTATAATGTATATGTTAACAAGTAATAGTTTATTTTACAGACACAACAATGGTGAATTGTCATCATTTGGATAATGCATAGACTTAAGTCTCTAGACTATGTGATATCCTGAAAAAAGTGTGTCAAGTAAACTGCGTGTGAACAGATCACAGTCTGGTGTCCTGTGTGCTCTAACCAATTTTCAACCTATACAAAATACTCTGTAGTGTTGTAATGTCAAAGTTGGGCTGACTGGTTAACTGAGGCGATTAAGATGTTAGCCTATCACTATGGAAGGATCCAGGATCAGTGGTGAATCCAAAAGTATTCAAGGGGGTGGCTAACTCAAAAGTTAAAAATATTTCATTAATAAGCACCTTTTATTAATATGTACACAATTATATTGCAGATGACGTAATAAACTATATTTTCCATCGTAATATTTTTAAAATATTTTGAACTTCAAACGAAGAAATTTTAATGTATCCCTGTATGATTGAGGTTACTAAAAAAAAATTAGGCTTAGTAAATAGGCTTATAAATTTTATTTTTTTTTGTCAATGCAGAGGGCTTTAGCTCCTGTAACCCTCCCCTTATATCCACCACAAGCTAAGATTGAATCCAGGCAGTTGAAAAACCTAGGAATTTTTATTGGGCAGACTATATCAGGTATGTCAAATCCCATCTTTCATCATTCAACCACCCCACTGTAAGCTTGATCAAACCTATGATGGGCTTGATAAACAAATGTTTTAGTGAAAAAAGATAAATAAAAACAGCAGAAAGAGTAAAACAAAAACTACAGAAGCAGATATCATGGCTGCTAGTACACATTAATCCATGTTGATTTACACAGACTAAATATAATCTAGATTAAGTCACTGCTGTGACATTACATATGGATAGCCTAGACACGATCTAGCAACACTTGAAAAGCTAATGTAAAACACTAGTCTAAACTTAAAAAAAATAGTAGCACATATAAAAAGCAGATACGCTACTCCAGGGCATACATGTTTACCCAAATGTCACCATATAGACCTACCTTAATGCAACTTCTAATTTTCTTCCCAACTTAACTTTTTCAATACATGTCATAGCATATGTTTAATATTTAATATTGTGAGCAGTAGGACATTCAGATCAGGTGTATATTTACTTAATCCTTGGCTTTACTTAACTTTCTTTTTCTTGTTTTCATCCTCATATGACCATTACTACCTTTAGCATGCAATACGATATCAATGGGGTATAGAAACTTTTGAAATAATTATTTCCTGGTATTTAAGTTATCTTCTCATGCAAGATATATACTGTGTGTAATATAATATTTTGAACAATTTTCATTTTAAGAAAGATCATCTTTGGTTTTTTTAACACATTAGAACTGTTAAAACAGTAATTTACTTTTTAATACACAGTTTGAAATAATGTTTAAACATAGCTACTACTACAGTATGATAGCTTTAAAAAATACCTTGCCCACAACTTATTGTTAGGAGTCTTTACTCCAAATAAGTTACTCTCAACTTTTTTTTTCTATTATGATAAATAACAATGATCATACTTGAAACTACAATGATCATACAAATTTAGTTTGACATTGCACCCAACCAGTTTGCATTTAGTGTTAAGTGGACTCAACTATATAATAAATGTAACAAATATTAACAACATAAAACATATATCTAAAAAGTCATTTACTTTTAATGATTTTATTTTTTCTTCTTTAACTTCTTTTTTATCTTCAGTAATTGTTTCTTTTACATATGTTAATCCAAACTTTAAACAAAAAACAATGGTATTAATTTTCATAATAATTAAAATGATTAAAAATATTATCATAAAATGCCATTATAATAATTTATTTATATAAAAGATTTTATAATTTAGTTAGTGCTGTCAGTGAGTGGCAACTCATCTGTTTATTAAAAACAATTTTTTTTAATTGAACTCAAAAATAAATTTTTTCTAATAAACATATAAACATATTATATGGAGATATAATATAAACATATTCTATCTCCATATAACACAGTATTTATATAACATGGTTTTGTGTCCACATAGTAACTCTCACAAGCTTTTGGAATACAACCTGGCTTTTTCTACTTATTCTGAGCACCATACAACATGGATTCACGTAACACAGCACTTGTCAGGAACCTAATTCTATGTTATATGGGGGATATTTGTACTAGTTTCAGGCATTTTAAGTCAAGAAATCATAGAGTGGGAACTGACTGTATTATACAGAGTATGCACAGATTATATTTTCATATTGAACAGAAATATATGGTATTACCACCATTTGAAAGAGAGATACTGTATTTGCAATTTTGTACTGATCTTAATTGCATTCTATATATGCCCCATGTGTGGCCAAACAGTGCATTCAAACCACCGTCAGGAACATCACCCAAGATATGCTAGAGAAGATTTGGTGAGAATGAGATACATCTGGACATCTGTTTTGCCATAGATTGCATTTAAAGCTAGTACAAAAACTGCAAATATCCCTCTTTCAAATGGTGGTACTGTCATGTATTTCTGTTTAATATTACTGAAAATATAATCTTACAAAGTTGTATCAATACAATAATTTGTACACACCCTGTATAATTCTTGATTTTAAACATTCACTGTACTGCTTTAAAATGAAATGTTTAGTTTATTTCCTACTAATCCTTAAATATCCTTATTAATTGCAATATTTCATTGCTGATGTACCAAGAAAACAAATATATAACAATGCTAACAATGTCCAGTTTATATGATGATAACTTTTGTCAATAAAAGCTTGCCCCTGCAGATTATGGACAGAAGATTACAATATTAATTGAAGACATGAGTGGATGAAGGTGTAAGGTATCTATCTATCTCTCACATACCACCATTAAAAACCTAATATTAATTAACATTGTAATATCCTCTGCAATATACTATTTTGTGGATACATTTACACCGAAAATTAGATAATAAAACTCAAACATCAATTCACCCAAAACTTTGATTTTGTAACGTAACAATATCACCCACTCAAGTCTTCAATTTAAAATCTGACTTACTTGTTTAAATTAATGTGTAATTCTTATACCCTTCTTTTAAGAATAGAACTATTTTTAATTATAAATAATATTATTATTAATACTCACAATTGGCTCTCTAGTTTCTTGCTGTTTCTTAGGTTTTTGAAGTCTTTCTTTTGGAATATACTTTGGTTTTGTTTTGGGCTGAGTGTAATTTCTTTTTCCATAACTATATAATCTCTCTGTTAAATCTATTGCATCCAATTCAGGTTGTTTTTCACATTTTTCTTCCGTTGAACAGTCTGGTTTTATATCCATTTTAACTGATTATAAACTGAAAATACAACTATAGTAATTAAGTATACTAAATTATGATTAATTCATATATTTTATTGCTATAATCTGTTTCTAGAATATGGGTAATAAAAGCTAATTACCATAAATATAAAATTGTTAATAGTAGGTGCAAATCATATAACATCTTAGATTAAGAAATCAGATTATAATATTGGGTTATCTGGAAAGTTTCTGCCAATTTTATAAAATATGAAAAGCAGAATTTTTATGTTGCTAAATATGTCAATTTAATTATTAGGTCAGTCCATAAGTTGGTGCGTATTTTATGACCTTGTTTTGCTGTTAAAAATGCCAGTCTAATGTGATACTTTTTACACTGAAGTGTTAAATTAGATCTCATTCATATAATACTGTTCAGAATTGGGAACATTTCAGTTGTTTATTTTCGTTAAAATGGAAGTAAC
>NW_019385502.1:219353-238163 GCF_000671375.1 Centruroides sculpturatus | reverse complement strand
GAGAGTGTAATTTCTGTAAAATGAAATTTCCCTGTAGCAAATTTTTTTTGGTGGGATTTAGTGACTATTATATATTGGGTTGTTCGGAAAGTAATTTAATTTTTTTTACCACTAGACAGATTAGTCGTATTTTTCCCACCATTTTCATTCTAAACCGTATTATCATTATATATTTTGACAGTTAGCATTTTAAGGCTTATTTGTAAAAAATTTTATTTGATTTTGTGCAATTGTTTATTTTTTGTCTCTCATCAAATATGGAAGATCGAAAGTAGCATTTTCGACATATTTTGCTTTTTTATTATCAAAAAAAAAAATGCCGTTCAAGCAAGAAAAAAACCATGTGGCATGTATGGTGGAGATGTGCTGACAGAACAACAGTGCCAAAACTGGTTTACAAAATTTCGTTCTGGCAATTTCGGTATTGAAGATGCACCATGTTATGGATGGCCAATTGAAGCCAATGAAAACAAAATAAAAGTACTGATTGAAGCAAACGGCTGAACAACAACACGTGAAATCATTAAGTGATTAAATTTGTCAAACTGAACTGTTTTATGATTACTTGAAACAAATTGGTTTTGTTTTTAAGCTTGATATATGGGTTCTACATGTTCTTAAAGAGAGATGCTCTTTTTGGTGGGATTTTAAGGAAATTTTTTTTTGGAGCTTTTACCAGACAATTTAACAATTGATTTGAAAGTATACTGCCATCAAGTAAACAAATTGAGTAATGAATATCATCAAACAGAAAAGGAGGCCAGAATTGATCAACAAAACAGGTGTAGTGTTTCACCATGATAATGTCAAATTTCACACAAGTTTGGTAACTGGTCAGAAACTGTTATAACTTAGATGGGAAGTGCTCTCACACCAACCATATTCGCCAGATTGAGCACACTCAGATTATTACTTGTTCCAGTCTATACAAATTTTTTTTTAACTGTAAGACATTTACTTGAAATGACAATGTCAAAAATCACTTGGATCAGTTTTTTTGTAAGCAACGATCAAAACTTTTATGAATGTGAAATCATGCTACTACCAGAAACGATGACAACAAATATTTCACCAAAATGGTCAATAAATAATTTCACAAAATATTTGTTTATTATAAAAATATTGTTTTTTTTCCACGGAAAAAACTAAATTACTTTCCGAACAACCCAATAGAACTTTGACTGTAAATAAAACTTATCTGCCAAATTGTATGCTTGCCAAGCATGCAAAAATTTTTAAGTTTCTGCCACCCAGTTAACTCTGTTCATTTTGAATCACTCAGTTGTTGTGTAACCGAAACTGATGTCATCTCACTATTTTTTCTGCCTCACCACATATACATCATTCCTAACAATTTCAACTCAATAAAAATTAAATCAAACTTTTTTGATGTAACAGCATTGAGTTATTTTTCTCATTCAACACCCCCTTATAAAATTTATTTTACTCTATGTTATTTTGTTATCTAAGAAATTACAAATAAAGTAAATATAATTACTTTGCTTGAGTTAACTGACTCGTTTCCTCCACTTCTCTTTTCTCTTCTTCATTTTTCTGTTGGCATTCTGTAACATTGGTCTCTCGAATTTCATTCTCTTCAATTTTTGGATTGGAAATTTCCGTATTTTCTGGACAGTCATCTACTCTTGACTCAAATTCTTTTGTCTCTGCAAATATAGACAAGTATTAAGTAATTACAAAGTCTGTCCTCTTGCAACTCACCATTCGTCAGTGACAATTCTCCATTATTAAAATATAATATAAAATAATGCCGGTTACTCAAATTCCGTATAGATATTCGACGTTTAGTTTTCGGAATCGTACTTTGGTCATCGATATGGTTTTCCTCCGGCTGCCGTTCCAACGATGTAGTGACCTCGGCCTGCAGATCCGTCGAGACGTTCTCCTTGCCAGCCGGCACTTCGTTGGACTGCAGGTTCTCGCGAGAGACTGCTTCCTTCTTATTCTTTTTTTTATTTTTCTTCTTATTTTTGCTATTAGTCTGAAATTGTAATCACATTATAATTTACAGCTAATTAGCAAAATAAATATAGTAGTAGTAATCGTAATTACCTTTGACTTATTGTTACTAGTAACACTCCATTCTTTCAATGCCTGCGCAGCTCCATCTAATAAGGTAAATCAAAAATTGATTGTTAAATAAAACACTAAACTAGTCTAGTCTCTCAATTCGATACCATTTGAAATATCTTTAAAATGAAAAATACAGACATGCATTACAGTGTAGTTGGTACAAATTTAACTGGAAATTACAACTCTCTCCATTAATTTAAAGTAATTCAAATAAGTATTTTTAAAACTACAATTTCACAAGGATAAATCCTTCAGGTTTATGCCATTGCAGGTTGTGTTCATCACTATTGTTATTCATTAAAGAGAATTTTATTAGATAAAAACCATGTTTCCTTACACAGCAAAGAGTTTATGGATTGTAACAAAAAAGGCCATCCAATAGACTGCCAAAATTCTATTTTTTTCATTCAATTACTGTTTAGAAAATAGAAAAATGTAATTCTATCATGCATAATTAACACAAATCATTGTACAGTTAAGCTAGGGCTATCACTTTAAATATAAATATATATACATCATTTTTATCCTCAAAATTCACTTTGTATTGACAAAAAGACAGGGTTTATAGCCTAATAATGTTATAATTATCAAGTTGAGTGTCTATCTGCAACAAGACTGACTAACCACACATCAAAAACAACTTTGAAAATTCATCCTTTGTCGGACAGATTATAAATACAGTAGAGTGTCATTTATCTGAATCAATTGAGGACTGGGGTTGTTCGGATAACTTATTTTTCGGATAACCGATTATGTACTAAAAAGTACATTAACCTATCCCATGTTGAAATTTTTCTCCGTTTCATGTCACTTTGCGTTAAATTTTCGTTGATGTTAAGTCTAATGTAAACTTTTTAAAATAATAATCATGGCTATTGTATCGTTAAAAATTATTTCTTTATTTTTTACAAACAAAATAAATATATTGAAAAATATAAAAACAAAAAAAAATTATACTTTAGAAGTTAATCTAGTATCAAAAACATTCCATTCAGCATGACACACAGTTCCCAGAAAAACACCACACAAAAGTGGCAAAACACACGCACCAACAAAAAAAAATATTGGAGTAGCCCAAGATATAGCCAAAGATTGTAATGCCACAGCACTAGCAAAAATTTAAATTTGCAGACTGGAATTCTTTCAGATAACTGACGTTTCAGATAACCGACTTTCAGATAAACAATGCTCTACTGTATTTAACAACAGTAAATGATAAAATAAATTACACACAGAGAAAAATTATTGAAAACTTATTGACATTTAAGGTAGAAGTTTGAGTAAGTGTGCATGTAATAATATCAATCAAACTGTGGATTATTGCATAGAAAATGAACAAAAAAAAATTTAACAAATTAAACATAGAGCATGCTTTGGTGGTTTTGGGAAAAAATAAAAGCGACAGACAAACGTACGTAGTACAAAAAAGTTTTCTAAAATATTTTTGGTAATTATAAACTGTTTCTTAGAAGTAAACATATAAAATATCTCAATTTCAATTTAAATGCTAGAACATAATGGTTACTTTTTATATGTTTCTTTAAAAAAAAAAGCAAATCATTAAAAATTTTAACGAAACTGCTTGGCATGTTACAACTCTCTTTTTACGTTCCCACATTGAGAGAAAATGCACCTAACCAAATCGGAAAAAAAAAATACAATTTTGTAACAATAGTAATCCCTTCCTCTTAATTTTTGTCAGATATTTTTCGGTTAGTTATATCTTTTCTGATCACTTGGTAAAACAAAAATGCTCTCTAAGAAGATTCTGGAGCAATGTTAAGTAGTAGTAAAATTTTACAATGAAAGTTCAATACAGATAAAAGCAATCAGTTGCTAATTATGTACATCAAACACCACTTATAATTAGAACTATTACTTACCCTCTGTAAAGGCACTAATAGCTAAATTTTCATCAAATTCATAATACTGAAGAACTAATATGACGTCGTGCTTGCTTATAGACGGGAAAACTTCACGAACTTTGGCAATCTGAAAAAGAACCAAAGTTTATTAATGAAAAACAAAAATTCACTAAAATTTTTAATCAAAAAATAATCACTATTTCTATTTTATCAGAGTTCCACTCATAAAAAATTTATTTTCATACCCTAATACTTTCAAATCAGTTACCGTCTTTAGGGATTAATGTGTAATCTTCGAGAGATTTCAGCCTCATATAAAGCAGTTTTGCAGATATTAAGAATGCATAAATCAAACACTTATACTGACTTGTCTTCTATCAAATCTATTTTAAGCAAACTTAAAATAAAAAAGTGCAAAAAAATAAAATTGCCAGTGTAAGTTTGAATGAATGTAGGCTGTTTTTTTTCAAGCTCCAATGGTCCATAAAAAGAAAACAAGTGTAAATAACAAATTGAATTTATTAACAGAAATTAGGTACAAACATGGTTACTTTTTGACACAATCACCATGAAGATTGAGGCATTTTTTCATATCTGTGGACAAGCTTTTCCATCCTCTTGTCATAGAATGTTGCCGCCAATGACTTGAGATGGATCATAACATTGTTTTTAAGATTGTCATTAGTCTAGAACCTCTGCCCACCTAGCCACCTTTCCTGTTCAGGAAAGAGGTGTAAGTCACTCGGCGCTAAATCAAGGCTATATGCAGGGTGTTTAAAGGTGGTGAAGACTTCCACCCAGCTTAAAACTTTTTCATGTGTGAAGACTTCCACCTCTTTCTTGAACTGAAAACATGGCTAGCAGGGCAGAAGTTTGAGACTAATGACAATCTTCAAAACATTGTTGTTAATGCCATCTCAAGTCACTGGCAGCAACATTCTATGACAAGGGAATGGAAAAGCTTGTCCACAGATATGACAAATGCCTCAACCTTCACGGTGATTGTGTCAAAAAGTAACCATGTTTGTACCTAACTTTTGGTAATAAATTCATTTTGTTATTTACACTTGTCTTTGTTTTATGGACCATCGGAGCTTGAAAAAAAAAACTGCCTTCATACTTGTAGCTCATTAACTGATTATAAATAACTTTACACATCCAAAATTGTAGCTTTTAACTTGTTACAAAAGTTTTCATTTGACAGATTTCCCTTGTAATTTGCAACCTTGTAGAGTATGTAACGATTACAAGCGTTTTATGCAATGGAGCCTGGGAGAAAACATGATCTAAGATGCTAGAACAACACATGCAAGAAACAGAAAATATTACCATTTTAATTCAATACATAATTCTATAATAAAGAAAAAATTATATTTAGAAGTAATCTAACACTCTAATTTTTATTCTAACATGTTTGCATCACATAAAAGTCACACAACACAAAAATGCATCAATTGGCATCGAGCATGTTAAAACATTTGACTCTTGTCACTTTCATCCAAATGCTTTCTATAAATTACATATTTTGCTGTACATTCCAACAAATTTTAATCGCCAAAGAAAGTTTAATATCAACAAATAATAACAGGATTTCTATTAATTATTTCAAGAGTGCATGTTTTACAATAGTCCAGCCTTCATTTCATTAAATGAAAAAGGAATAATAAAAACTAAAAAATTAACAACATTTTTTTAATCAATTTTTCTTATTCGACAGAGAATTAATAGAAACAAAGAGAAACACACACAATGGTCTGTTTCATGGAAAACATATCCTGTTCGGTACTTCAGAAGAGATACTCAAGAACAGACTTGAAAGACAAGTCTGTAGCAGAAAAAACTTGAAAAATATTTACAACATAAAAGATAACAGAGAGGTTGCGGCGCAAGTTCAAACGTTACTTGTACACAGCAAGCAGAAGTACACGATTTACGTTTTAACTCCAAGAAAAACTCGTTGCAGTGCACGTTCACAACATCACGTAAATGTTGTCAGTAAACGTTGTGCATTGACTCACAGGAAATTTGTTGAAAAAATGGCGGTTACATTTAACGTTGAGGGTTACCAGCAAAGGTAAATAAACAAATTAAACTATTTTAAAGTATTTATAGGATGTTTAATAACACTAATTATTTTTAATTAGAGTTGTCTCTCCTACTGTATGATAGGACACCCTCATACCTTTGTCGAGAGTAGTAGTGGCTTATGTAAATTCAAAAGCAGCTCGAAAAATTGATTTTTAGAAAATTTACAAACATACTACACTGTTGATAGTAGAAGATGCCACGGAAGAACAAACCTACCTTAACTTAAGCTATTATGAAGGCAAATATATGTAAATTCTATAGGCACTTTGCATCACTTGCTAAAAAATTGAATAATTAAATA
Organism: Centruroides sculpturatus; assembly: GCF_000671375.1. Lineage (NCBI taxonomy): Eukaryota > Metazoa > Arthropoda > Arachnida > Scorpiones > Buthidae > Centruroides > Centruroides sculpturatus. Next base: position 231,815 of record NW_019385502.1, on the reverse strand, counting down.
ATTTCTGGATTAAAATCATCTGTTTCTTTACAATATTATTCGTAAATGCTTAAATAATCATTATTTTAATAAAATAGGTCATAATTTTAACACCAAACATAAAAAAATGAAGAAGTTTAAATCGATCTTCTACTCGCCATGCTAGACATAGCAAATGCCATTATTGACTGTCTAGAATTGCCAGATGGCGGCACTCAACTGTCCACTGTTAACGTTTTGGGCTGAATACGACAACCGCAACCTCTCTATTTATCAAAAAACAAAAAATACAGTAAAACTTCTTTAACTCAAATGCCTGTCACTCAAAGTTATTTTCTACTCATTGGAGCTTAGAGAAATTTTACTGTATCTCAAGCAAGGCAGATTGAAAAAAAAATATTGGAAGATAAAGAACTATGGTGTCAAATTGAGGCTATTCTAGATCCTTACTACAGCTCCCATATAAGTTATATACATATAACTTATATGAGAGCTTTAGTAAGGATCTAAAAATAGTCTCAATTTGGAAGTTGAAATACAGTTTCAATACAGAATGGGATTCTCATATTTGATATACTGCTCCTGTTGCAACAAGCATTGGCCAGCCTTAATATAGATGATGATGTCAACGTTAACAGATTTCCTAAAAAGAAGGCAAACATATACAGTATTCCAATAACCATATATTTGAAAAATTCTAAGATTTGTCTCATATGGGATCATAATTATTCTATAACATACCCATGCAATAAATAGTGTATCTTCCATTTAATAAGATTTACCAAAATATTTTAAAATTAATTAAGAATGAATAATTATTTTTTTGTGCTTTCAAAGATGGAATCTGAAGAAAATAAATAATTTTTTATTAATAAGATACAAATTTCTTATACACTATCAGCAATACATCATAAATTTTATTATTATTTTGTACTTTTGGATGCTTCAAGTTACAGAATTATAGAATAATTACCTGAATGTATTAACGTGAATCACAGGTATGATTTTTCCTTGATATATACAATTTGATATGTAAAACTTGTTCTGTTTAATCTTTCATCAAGAAATCAAATTCTTGAGTGAATGTGCAAACATAATTTGATATATACTGTGTTTCCATGTGTATTTTTCACACTTTTTCTGCCATTTTTTGTTAATCAAAAATCAAGATGCAAAAATATACGATTTATTTTTAAAGGTAGACTACATCAGTATTTATTCATTGAAGTTATGATTTTATAACATAGTTTTAATATTTTAAAAACTTTGCATACATATTCAAATGATTTTGAACTTTCACATCAAAGAGTATGAAACAATTTTTAAATTTATAAAGATTTTTCCTCCTCTTCATACATCTGATGGCCCATCCTTGACTAACCTTAAACTCAATAGAAGAAATATTTTGTATCTGAGCAATATTGTGAGTCTATGATTGAACATATCACATGTTACAGTACAGCCATTGCTGCACATTTCTTCAACATACCACAACATTTCTTCCTCAAGTTGGGGATATTTTCCATCTTGAGACCACAAAATGCCCTCACATTGGACTTTGCATTGCTTAGAGCTTCTTTTTGTTTATGTCAGAAGTGAACAAGTGCTTCACTAACACCGAACTTTTGTAGATCTCTCGATTTCTGCTCTGTTCCGCAAAGCAGATTTCTTTAATTTTATGCTGTGCAGCAAAACTTATTTTTCTTGTCCTCTCACAAAGTTGCAGTTAACTCTACTCGGTATGACATCTGTAAATGGTAAAACCCATGAAAGCCAAAACTGCACAGAAAAACTCTAAGCTTTCCAACTTATCTTAAATGAAATGAAACAATATTCATTGCTTCAAAATGTGAATGCACCTTTACCAATTTTCAATCTAGTCATGATATTTGCTACATTCATTAAAATGACCTTAAAAAAATGAGCATGGTAAATAAATATACAGTGCATCTACATATATATTCTCAACTGAAAAAAACAGCACAAGATGCCATATTCAATCATTTAAATTCAATACTCTCAAGCTCATAGATCTTCTCAATATAGATGAATACACTGTTATAAATTTAACTCAAAGTGAATGCAATTGAAAGCAAAATTAATAATTGCAAGGCAATATAAATGCATATTTAAATTTTAAACCATTTTTATTAAAAACATGTCAGCCACAATGGAAATCAAATGCATTAATTTAATCAAATCCATCCAATGAAGAAAGCAATAATAAATACAAATACGTCACACTAATCTTATATAGCTTTGCGGTTAATATTTAAAATGTAACACTAACGAGAACTGGAATGTTTAAAATTGGAATCAAACTCGGATTGCACCGGAAAAATTTTTATAGACCACCTGAAGATCCTAGAGTTGGTCAAAAACATTAGTGTTATGTTTTAAATATTAATTGCAAAGCTATACAAGGTTAGTGCAATGTATTTGCATTACTTTAATTTGTCATTAGGTAAATAGCATTAGTTATTGGAGTTGAGACCAGTTTGCACCATCATAGTTTTGGCATAGAATTTAGGTTAAATGTCATCTCAGGCATTCAGAGAGTAAATAAGTTGTAGTTGTGTACTTTGAGAAAATTTCGGCTTTGATCACCGCTCAAAATTATATCACAGATTTCTTAAACATTTTTGCGAGCTGCTATGCAGTTTCTCCATGGCAAAAATGCAGCACATATAAAACCATCATCATATTTGTGTGAATGGCCTTTAACATGTCCAAAGTATTGCGGATATGCCAAGTACAACTATTGAAATACACGGGTTAGTGGGTTAAAAATGGCCAATGCTTAATCCATTGCACATACATTTGTATGTGCAATGGATACAGTAATTCAATAAGACAGCATTTTCTAAACTTCTTGGTAATGTGGAACTCTTAAATAAATTTTTTGTGGAGCCCTCACAACTTGTTAGCATCTTTTGATATAAATTTATATAATCAACAGACAACGAGCAAGGCTACCAGACTCTAAAATGCTTTATCTTTTTTACTATTTCATCAAATGATTACATTAAAATATATATAATTGTTTATAACTATTAATAAATTTATAATGATACAGTGTAGGGCCATTAAGCCGCAGGCCAGTAATCTGCAAATTTGCTTAAAACTTGGATCCCAATTTTTAGACACTATGGATCATATGAACCTGGACATGGCCTCTCAAACACTTGAGACAGGTGTTGATAGCTGTCAATTTAGCATTTCAAATGTCCGTGATTGACGTGCTATGCACTATCGCAAATTAAATATTTAAATGCTGGCTTATAACTTCAAAGAGGTATTTATAGAAGATTAGTCTTTTATTTATCAATAAACAATAAAATAACTTACAATGATATTCAAATACAGTATTAATCTGTTTTATCCACGCTGAGTGTCAGCATTATGGAGGCCACCATTGTAACCGATTCACACCTTACAATGCTAGAAAGTTAATCTGCAGTAAATCTGCAAAAAATTGACTCATATTTAAAGTACAGTGTATTATTTTTGATTCAATAATCTGATAAAACTTGAAATAGTATAAATATGAGTCACAAATCCAACGTAAATCACTTCAGTTTCTGAATCTATAGCATGCACATCCTATTTGCTTTAAAAATTTTTACGCCATGAGTAATAAATGAAAAATAAAGAATTTGTTATTCTTAAATAATAATTTATTGTTAATTTTAAGACCATTAATCAAAAAACATTTATTTTTTCATTATTTATTGTAATTTATGCATTATCAAAAAATATTTAAACCGCAGACCACCTAAGCCGCGGTTAAGCAGTTTGGACCCTAATCACTGCAGCTTAACAGCCCTACACTGTATATATTTTATTTTTATCATTCAATATCAGTTGTACAAATGATGCATAAGGGCAAATGGTGTACTGTGTTGAGATGCATTACCAACTCAAATAACTGCTTGCTTAATAATATTTATAAAATAAAACAATAATGCATATAATTCATTAACTTTAAAAATGTCTTAATAGATTTGCAAAGCCCTAGAATTTCAGTTGCAGAACCATCTATAGAAAACATTGCTGTAATAAACTATGCAATTTAAATTAATTTAGTTGCAAAAAGAATTTTTTTAGTTAAATTTTATCAAATTCAGAAGTATTTTCATCAAATATATTTTGTATGTATATCAAATTTTAGAAATATACTTTTAAGAATTAATCTGAATAACTCACAAATCCATTTTACATTATAATACATATAATTTTTTCTAGTGATCTATGATGTTTTATTGGCTGTAAAGAATACATCAACTAAAAGTTTTATTTATTTACTTGAAATTATTGAATAAAATTTGCACACAAAAATAAAATGGTTAAAACCTAAACTTGCTATTAACAATTTTTATTAACTGTGACTTTAACTGCTTCAATTTTCCAATAAATAATTTGTTTTGCTTCTATTCCTGGTTACAAATTGAACATTGTTTACCATTACTTTATACTTGGTTCTTTTCTTTCAAAGTTTTAGGCTACAAAACTGTTAATCCGTAAAGTCTGAGGATGAGAGTATTTCTTGTAGTAGTATTTTCATAATAAACATCAAATTTTATTCCAACTCCATGAAATTTTGAGTTCGCCAGCAATCCCTAGTCATGAGTGTAGTGTCATCATCTCCAGTGAAATTCTAGTGGACATCAAATTCAAAACACAATAGTTTGACACAGATCGTTTGACTTTTACAGTTGCATTTATACATCAGAATTTGTCATACAAATACCTCAGAGCGAAGACAGTTCATTTAAATGGAGATGCAAATGAAAAAGAATGCACATGTCAATAAAATATTAGAAATACTATCGTTGAATATGGTGCTTAATGTAGTTTTTAGCGGCGCTATAGCCGAGAATTCTGCTAACTTATCTATTGTAGCTGCATACAAAATCCAACTATATCCAACAAAATCCAACTGGTCTCTATATGTTTAAAAATTTTAAATCATCTCAGTTATATAAGCTATTTATTATCTGAAAACAGAAATAAATTCACAAAAAGCTAAATTTTCCAAGTAATTTTTCTTAAAGAATGCTTAGATTTAGATATTTTTCTTTTAAAATCATTAAAGCGTAACAATTATGACTTAAAACAAAAAAAAAAACAGTTAATTAAACATTTAGAAATAATATTTGTGTTTTTTATTTGCCTTTATGACACAAACATATACGATCTTTATTCAAAGTTTATGGACATAGTATACTTTCATCAACCTAACCAATCATTGTATGAACACCGATATATTTAAAAATTACATTATAATGTAGATTTTGTGTGTTGAGTAACTAATTCAGACAAATTGGAAAAAAGACACACAAGAAATATAATAAAACTCTTAATAATACACAGTAAATCACTTACTGTTTTACTGAAGTTAATATATAATAATATGTCCAAACTTCAAATATAAAAATAGAAAAATAAATTTTCTAAAATTTATCAAAAATATTTAAATGACATAGCATTCACAACATTTTTAATATGTTCAAAAGGTATTATTACATGGATTTTGTGCCATGTGTTCTAAAGAAAAAGAACCTAGAATGTTAGGTTTTTTTTGGAAACCACATTTTAAACAAAACAGCATTAATAACTGAATATTTTTAAATAATTTTTTGAAAGCAGTCCATAACGCTGCTCAAATATAAAAATATAAGCTTAAAATGTTTGGATATAATGTATATGAACAGTTGTAATAATGCAACAAATGAAGTTCCAAAGCTACTAACCTGAGCAGTTAACCATGTAACATTTAATGAGGACAACTAATCCAAATTAGAGCATAAATTATTATATATAATAAAATATTATAAATTTGAAGTAATTTTATAGCTAGTCGCTACATAAAATTAGATTCCAACAAGATTAATGGCTTGTTTTGGTAACATCCAGAATAATTTTTTTGAATGTTCCTCCAAATACTTTTTTTATATTATATCGTCTCTTTATAAACATTCAAAACAACATTACAGGAGCTAAATGTCAGATAAACAAAAACAAAGAAAAGCCATTTTTTTACAGTTTTGTATTTAATATTCAAGATAACTTACTTACTTGCTAATTAACTACGCAGTTAATTTCTTAAAAAACAAAAAAAAAATCACCTCACCTTTTCCATTAACTGATCATTATTCAGCTGCTGCTCGGAAGCCATAGCTACATTGTTCAGAGCGTCGTACAGTACCGAGGCTGTAACAAAACAAGCATTTGTTAACACTATATTTAAGTAAAACATACAGAATATAATGAACTCTGAGAGAATGTAACTTTATATTGCGGATAAAAAATACTACACCAACATCGGTAGAAGGTTATTCCTAATAAAACGTATTAATGTCGTCCGCCTCCGATATTTATCCACTTTTAATTTTCTGTGAGGAGAATGCAGACTAATATCTTTCATTGATTTGAAATGTTGCCATCTGGCAACCATATGACATTATTAATTCATTTTATCTGCTCTAAATTTTTATTTCTTGACATTATATTAAAAAAATATCTACCGAATAACCTTGTTTGGTTTGTAAAACTAGAAAATATTTTGATTTTGTCCACAAGTAAAACAAATTACAGTGGCACCTACATCCTCTCCTTATGTAAAAAAAAAAGTAATTTGAAGAACTACAAGGAGATTGTAAGCATATAATATTTTTACTTTAATTCTGATTAAAGGTAATGATATTAATCTTAAAAATTACAGTTTAGTATCTATTTCAGAATCTGTGTTTCCCAACAACCAGGTCACAACCCTCTAAAGGTCAAGAACTATATTTATAGGTGATGTTGATGTCTTCCTACAAAGTCACTGGCTAGAAAAGTGTGTGAAATTTCATCTTAGATAAACAAAGCTTATCTTCTATATTAATTAAGTTATAATTATATTAATATAAAATAAATTTTAAAAATATTTAGAAAAAACAATCTTCAATATATAAACAGCTAAATATTTTGTATCAAACAATCAGAAATAAAAGGCAACTTACATATGACCAAATAAACATTCATCTGACATCACTTATTTTAATTTTTGCTTGACAAAACAAAAATTCACTTAAACAAACATGAAACATCACAACAAGTTTATAAGCGGCTTACATCGACAATTCAAGTAATCCCAATCTTTAATTCTCCTTAAGCTCTTTGTATAACAACCATACATGGCTTAAAATGATCATAAATGACAAAAAACTCATTTTATGTTACATAGAATCCGAAATTATCATTTTATGATAATTAAAAGCATAGTTCTGTGACGTTTTATGAAGTAAATTATATGAAATTTGTACTTATTAAAACAGCAATCAAGTAATTGCAAGAGAGAAAAACAATTGTTATGCTCCTTTTTTCAATATTCTTCATGTTTTCTCATTCAAAATTTCTCTATATTTAAATATCATATATAAATGTATAAAATTTATTTTATATTTTTAAAAATTCCATTAAAAATTTTATTAGAAAAAAATTGTTTTATTATATTACATAAAATAAGTTGAAAATTTTATAACATTGGATAAGAGTTTGAATACAATAATATGGAAAGGCACATCAAAATGGTATCATTTTTGAACCAGAATTAAGTTAATTAGTCAGAAATTATGGAGTTTGGTCTAAAACAAGGCTGTTGTGCTAAGATAATACATTAATTAGCTTAAGTCTAGCTCAAAAATCTTCCAATGGTTTGTTACATGTTCCTAAATGTGGCACTTGTATATATCAATGATTTGACGAACTTATAAAACTGCACGCATGTCTTTATAAGCACTTAAAAATTATATCTTACAAAACTTGATAAGAAATTTCCTCAAATGTAACTACAATTCAAGTTACTTTATTAAAATTTTCTCATCCTGAGAAAACACACTTCATAACCAGAAGTTGACAGCAAAGAAAGACTTAAATTAACTTCTGTTGACTTCTAATGGTGGATAAGGTCAAAAAAATCTCATTTTTTAAAAATATATCCTCAAAACAATAGTTTGAAATGGATTTTAAACAGATATGTTTTCCAATTTGGAAGAATTTGTCTATTTTAAATTAGATGGACATATCTATGTTCAACATTCTCACAGCATACACATTGAAATGGAAAGTTAAAATTAAATTTATTTCTAAGCATTCTTAGTGCATGTAAAAATATATATTTACAGAAAAATTTTTGTGTATTTTCCATAGAATGCTAAGATAAGCAGTTTGTCTTAAAAATCTTATAGATTACTAACAACATAATCAAAACCAATAAAAGAAATTATGCTATTAGGTCTAATCTGCACTAACAAGCTACTCAAGGTCCCCTTCAAATATTTAATCAATTATGTATTTATACTGAGAGTAACATTCAAGTCTCATTCGGATGTAAATGCATACATTACATACAAATCGATAAATATTTGATCAAACCTCAAGTGGTATTAACGGACTTTAATCGACAATACCTTTTAGAATGAGCAAACTTTTTGGCATTAAACTCAAGTTGTCTCCAAATTAAATTGTTCTAAGCAGCTATTGCCATACTGTCATGGCATTTCCTAGAGGTAGCCAAGAAATGAGTGGATTTTCTGTGCATGACACTCTTCAAGCTCCAGTCCTCTGAAGAATATCATATGGGCAGAGCATAGCACATCAACAACACTCACCCACTCTTTCACTCTGAGACCTGTTAAAATCATGCACCACAAATATTTAACAACCTTGCACCATTTCTCTCTCTCTCTTTTCACTTCTCTATATTTGTGGTTCTTTTCACAAACACTTGTCACCTTCTTTGGCTTAGAATCTGTTTCTAAGTAAAATAAACAATGTTTCTCTTTCAGTCATACTTCCATTTACTTGCTCAGCACATATTTTCCTCAGTCTTCTACACACTCGTTTGCTCAACACTTCCCACATACATCATCATCTTACACACAATATCTTTCGATATTCTCTCCACTTGGTCAAACCGACACAAGATATCCTTGATGCATTTGCTCAATTGCATTCTCTTTCACACCACACTGCAAAAACACATCCACATTACCCAGAAACAAGGATATGCACTATAGCAGAATGTATTTAAATTTCAAATTTTACATTCTTTTGAGTGTAAAATTTTAAATTTAAGTGTATTCCACTAAAGGACTACATAGCCTGAAGATGGCCAAGTTTGAAACATTTTCCTAGATTAAAACTTTTGACAATTTTAAAAATACAAAGTAACGTTGATTTTCTTTTATTAATCAGTGAACAGAAATGTCTCATTTTCTGATCATTTCAAACTAATACACTGATCTTTGGTTTCTCCTGTTCATTAATTAATAAATATCTAAGAACAGTCCCATTATACAAATGAATGATTCTGATACCTTAACCAGTTAGAGTGTGACTATGAAGATGCAAATTTAGTAGTGAGCAAGAGGTTGAGAGCAATATAATTCTCGCAAAGGAAAACATGCACAAGTGAGAAGCAAGAAATCTCGCTGGTGTGAGCAAATTTCTGGTTCTCGCACATATCTGACACTTTTTGATATTTATCAAGTCTCACCTCTTCTCACCACATACTCTCGCTTGCTCGAAAAATTTACTCGAGTCTGCATAGTTGCACCCTTACAATATTTAACCTTATACAAAATCAGATCATTGGTGACTTGTCTGGTATCAACTCTTTCATTTGAATGAGAAGGCAATTTATAAGAGAGATATATATTTTAAATGTTCCTTTCTCGTCTACGTATCATTAAATATTTTCTATATTTATGAAAGAAAAATAAAAAAACAAGACATTGCCCTTCCTGCTTTGAGTCGACTATGCAATTTCATTTGAGAATTATCAAAATATTATCTATAAAATAAAAGAATTTTATCAAGTTCTTATTGTTCTATAATAAGTTCTCATTCAACCTTGATAGTAATTAATTCATAACTGGATTATATTCTGGCATCTAATAAAATTTCTTGTATTAAAATACAAAACTTGTTTTCTATCAAACTTAACAATAATAAATACATTCATGTTAATTTTTATTATTTCTGTGAAATTTTAATCATCATAATGCATTTCTCATTGTATATCACAAGGAAGAACACAGTAATTTTTCATTTTTTGACAGTTAGCATTACCAAATTTGATTTTTTCACAAAGATTCTGTCGTGACAAATTTGAGTCGGAAATCAATAGCTTTGAAAGGCATTTGAAAAATGTCTTGAATATATTCTTTCATACAATAAAAAATATTTCTATTTCCATTGTGCAACTCTATGAATTTAAAAGATATGAATAGTTTTCTAAAATTGATTAATTTAAAATTAGACATTAAGACAGATTGACTAGCTTTTAAAATAATCAAACACAAAAATTCTGCCTGTTTTCAGATAGTAACTCTACAATGACATAAATAATAATTTACAAAAATTTTATGAATGAATACATTTAAAATTCTTTAATAATCATCAATGATTAGATGCATTGAGGAAACTAGAGTGTTTCAAAAGAAAATTTTATTCTAAGGACTAATAAAAACATCAGTTCTTAAAAACAAATTCTCTGTAATCTCAAAATATATCAGTCAAGTGTGTCAAGCAATGCTTTCTAGATAAACATAAAAGACGACAATGCTTGCTGCACTCTGAAGTACAATTATATTTATTCCCACAAACTTTTAAATTTTTGTTGCATTCTTAACTAAACTCATAGAATGAATTTCCACAAAAATAAACATTCAGTTATAATGCCGATAAAAAGCTGTTATAACAGTTAATTCAGCAATACCATGTCAGTTCATTAGCTTAAAAAGAAGTACAGTAGAGCCTCGATTATCCGACCCCCGATTAACCGACACCTCAGTTAACCGACCGTCCTAGTCGGCAAATTCAAATGTCCGCTAGTGATGTGGCGCTACAATATTTGGCTATGTCTTGGCTACTTTAATATTATTTTTACATGTTTTAGCTTGCAACACTCTTTCGACCATAAAAGGGAGCCAGTATTTAAACGAGGCTTAATTTTCTAATTTTTAACAATACAATAGCGATGATCATTATTTTTAAAAATTTTTGTTAGGCTTAACATCGATGAAAATTCAAAGTGAAGTAGGTTAATAGCAATATACTAATATACTAATTACATGGGATATAATAATATACTACACTAATAATGGATTTTTTCATACTTTTCAATTATCCGACCAACCCCAGTACCCAATTGGGTCGGATAATCGAGGCTCTACTGTATCATGAGTTGATGATGCCATACAAGAAGTTGACAATAGAACTTGTGCAGAAATTTTAGTCAAAAGATGTTTAGATGAAAGCAATTTGGTTTGTATATTAAATAGTTTTGTAGTTTATTAGCTCATTTAAGCATTCATATAATTCATTCAATTATTTTCTCATACAAAACTAATTTTGTACTGTGTTAAATTTCACACACACACACACAAAGTAATAAATATACAGGTGGTCCTCCACTTTCGCACATTCTACTTTTGCACAATTCACTATTTCACACATTTTTATAAATTCAACTTTTTAAAATATTTTTGTTCATAATGAAAAAATTTGCTTCCACATAGAATGCTCATATACTACAAAGTGCAGTAGCTTGCTCTACATTCTCGGACACACATTACTTTCTACAATAGCAGACTTCTCAAAATCATAATCACTAATGTGTTGTTCCCAGCAAGGGATCAAAACAGTCTCAGTCTTGCATTAGGGCGTGCATCAACGTGTTGTGTGTTTTACAGATTTGTTTGTTTATGTTTAAACTAGTAGCCCGGGACGTCCCCTAGTGGGCGTTATTTACAAATTTTTATGAGGCACGGTTCCTTTGACTTTTTTGTTCCTATCAATATGCTCTACAGTTCCGTTAAAGTCCCAATGGTAAGATTTACCCTCCGAATGAAGGGGTGGCAACCCTCCAAAATGTAGCCCCTCTGTGCGAACAATAAAGTCAAAGGAACCATACCCCTACTTGCGACCCTTCGCGAGATATAAGCCCGTGAAAATTCGCCCACGTCATTTCCGGTCACGTGACATCGTGGTCAAAAGGGAGCCTACTGCGCAAAAAAAATTAACGCGCGCAAGCCCACACTCGGGGGGTCGCCGACCCGCTCATTCGCAGGGTAAATTCTGGCAAACAGGCGGTCACGTGACCCGTAAAATAATTTTTGGAGGGATATATCTCGAGAAGGGTTGCGCGTACGGGGATGGTTCATTAGACATTTTTTGTTCGCACAGAGGGGGGTCGCCATTCCCTTTATTCGGAGAGTAAATCTTACCGTCCCAATCGCGTCATACGGATCTATATTTGTATCTATTAAACATTCTATAAATACTTTAAAATAGTTTAATTTGTTTATTTACCTTCGCTTGTAAACCTCGATTTTACCTTATATTACCTTAATTAATTAATTAACTATTTCAAACTTTATCGTCTTACGTAGTGATTCAAACCTATCCGGTTTTTCGTTACTCGTCCCCTAG